>NC_084657.1:17776769-18044269 GCF_019802595.1 Syngnathoides biaculeatus
TACTTCCTACGTTTACTACATTGTGGGGCAGCAGTAAGAATTCTAACCTCGCAAATAAACAACAACAAAAAAAACAACTTTGTGGTTGCCATATTTGTGGTGGTTTGATAGCAAGCTCCATCATGGTCCTTGGAGGATTATTTCAGATCAGTGGTGGCCAGTCAAAGCCAGAAAAGCCTTCTCTGCTGTGTTGTGTTGATATATTCCCAACAGTATATTCCAATTATTTCATAGCATTTCTCTTGGATGCATTGCTACCAAGAAAATACAGTATGGTTGGAACTACTCATGGTTCCAATACAAGAAGTCGAGACGAAGAGAAACAACAAATCTGGTTGATCAATGAGAAACAATCGTCAGTGATATAAGAGCCTGAAACCCCAGCTGACCAGATAGTCGATAATATTCATCTGCAGTACCTGGTCGTACCGGGTTTCAGAAGTGGAAAAAGTATTCACACTACTTTCTAGAAGTACAGATTCTTGGTTGTAAAAATACTCTGGTAAACGTTATGACTGAACTTTAAAAAAATAAGCAACCAAAAAGTAAAGACTGAAATGAACGAACTGAAATCGAGTCATTCAAAAAATTATTTTACTGTCAATTCAATACACTACTTGTTTTGTTAAGTGGGCAATACAAAACAAACTCACAAAATAATTTATAGTAATTTCTGTCTTTCATTTTTTTACTTAAAAAAATAAGATTACATAGCACAAGAACTACCAAATTTAACTTTTATGACATCAAAACAATGTGATCCCAGGGCTTTACTAATGTTGCGAAGTAAGTAACACAAACAAATGATAACGACTAAGAAAAATGTATGTCTTTTATCATAAACTGGTGTTTTTTTGGCATTCGTCACGCATCACTTTTGTAGCGAAATGATTTTCTTCAGGCCAATTATGTGGACTGTCTTGGATCTGCAAATCTCTCGCCATTGTCAATTATTCTTCCTTGTTCATGCTCCTCCATATCGAGTTGTTGGTATTCCACCCCATTTGTAATGACATTGTTTTTAACAGTCTAATATGACCGCTTACCCCTGCGTAATAGCAATTTTTGAACGTTGAAGAATAAAATAATAGAGGTAAATGTTTGTCTGCTCACAAACAGAAACAGTAATCAAGAGATTGCTCTTTCGTTTTTGCCCAGTGATTATTGCCCTTCTCTCCAGACGATCTTTAGTTTATTGCAGTGTTGTGCGCGACTGGCGAGCCTGCTACTGGCAAATAAATAGGCAGTAAGAAATAATGGAGAGCCATCATAATGCAATGACGGCTGCGGGCGTGATGGCAGTGAGTACAGAGGTGATGGCCTTCGTGGACCCGCTGCCTCTGGTAAGCTGGAAGTGGGGCGTATGGTGCCTATTAAACATGAGCATTGCAGCGGTGGCCACTTTAACAGGCATCATGGTGGCCAAAGACCTTCAGGATTAACTCAACAACTCATTCTTCTCAGCCACATGGCCCAAAGACGTATGGAGATATGACACCTGATTACACTAGATTTTTTTGCGAGGGTTTTTCCACTTTTCAATGATAGTTCTTGCACAGTACACTGTTTAAATTGTACTTTTACTTTCATACGTTTTATTTCTTTTGAATGCTTTTAATCATGTAAAGCACAATAAGTTACCTTGTGTATGAAATGCGCTATACAGATGAATTTGCTTTGCTTGGGGAAGACTTTTCTTTCATAGTTTAAATGTAACTTGATTGCCTATGTGGTTAATTAACAGCCATTTGCTTGACTGTCATCCTTTCATGTTTTTTCCCCCTTCCAGAAACTGAGCAGAATAATTCTGCCTGGATGTAGCTGAACATTACTGGTGTTGCATCATCTTCTTTAAACAGCAAACAAGGCTGAATTCAGACTTTATTTTATTCAACTCTGCCATGTGACACATGGTCTGTCGAATCTGTAGTGTTACGAACATAATTCCAAAAACCATGAATGGATTTTCTCATCTTCCATCATGATATAGATCCAGATCCACAGGTATAAACAGATTGTCATGAAGTGTAATAGTTGGAGAACATATATATATTGGCAGGGTACCTATTTCAGATACATTTGGCATTTGGTATTTTTAGACAAACGTGACTCATTTGCTCAGATTTGACAGATGGGCAGTCCATCCTGTTGTTGTTTTTTTTTTTTTTAACTTGCTGTTTTTATCCATAGATGCAGATTTACATGTCATCATACAACATTTGTGCACAGCAAGCGCCCACTGTGGGACCCAAAGCCTGGCACAGTCATGCCATGATGTGGGCATGGTAGTGCCTTTCTTCCTTCACACATGCTACTCACATGCTGCTAAGAGATGATCTCATTCTTCACACCGTCCGCCGATGACATTTATGTTTGTATACAGATATTTTCTGTGCTTGTACTTGCTCTTAAGATTTAACTTCGGCCAACCTTGCTATCTGCTGCTTTAGGATGTTATGTTTTAAAAATGTTGATGAAAATGTTCATTATTAGGTATTTGAAATGCCTTTGGCGAAAATGGCCGCCTCTGCTCTTGCATACATTATTAGGGTGATTTTGTACAAATAAAAAAATGTTGAGCTTTTTTTTATTTGTAAAAAATAAAATAAAATAATTTATATTTCATTTATAAAATAATGTATTCATTTATTTATAAAAAATATATAAATTATAATTTATGTTTTATACATACATTTTTAGTTATTAATTAATTAATTAATTAATGTTTTAGACGTATATCTATTTATAATATATTTTATACTTATATTTCATATTATATGTTTATGTTACACTAATTATATATTAAATTCTATACATAAATATATTTTTGTATTAAATAAAAAAAAAAAAATAATAATACATTTGTATTTGTCCATCCATTCATTTTCTTAGCCGCTTCTCCTCACGAGGGTCGCGGGGAGTGCTGGAGCCTATCCCAGCTGTCAACAGGCAGGAGGCAGGGTACACCCTGAACTGGTCGGCAGCCAATTGCAGGGCACATGGAGACAAACAACAGTCGCACTCACAATCACATCTCGGGGCAATTTCCAGTGTCCAATTCATGTTGCATGTTTTTGGGATGAGGGAGGAAACCCACGAACAAAATAAAAATAAAATCAACAGATTTTAGTGGAAATTAACATTTTGAACTAGGGTGGAAAAAAAAGCAAAATGGTAGTGTTGAAAGATGAAATTTAAAGCCCGCACATCCCCTTTTTCATGGCAAATTATTCAAATGATGTGAAAATTTAGATACTATGCACTACCTACTACAATACAGATTTTTTGCATCAGATTTGTGCATAGTAGACCTGATTCCGATCATGGTTCATTAACACGTAGACTATCACAGTATCTTTTGATACCGAAGAATCTGCTAACATTGCTCGATCGTCTACGAATTTCAAGTTGTGCAATGTTACAATCGAAGTTTACAACCTAATTTTATTCCTTCAACTTGTAATGTTATGTCTCCATTGTTTTTGGTTTTACTTTTGTATAATTATATCTCTTGTATCACTTTTTCTTTTATCTATTACCTGAGGATTGTGGCTTATGACTGTCCGCATGATAAGAAACACTGTCCATTTTGAACTTGAATGATTTTCCCAAGGGAGTTTGTCCATGCCCACGTTTTTTAAATACACTCAAAATAGCTGCTTTACACTAACATTCCCGACTGTCTCTCCTTTTTCAGGTGCCTTGATTGGTGAAACTAATGTTGAGGCTTTTAAAAAAGGTGCTAATTTCTGGGATGAATATGAAAGATAAGCAGTCCAACAGGGTTCCTCCAAAACCTGCTGCTTGAGCCCTAATTACATAGGAAGATCTATAAAATTGTATCGAAGTCATTCATTCATTCAATGTGTGGTGATGGCAAAAACAAAGGACCCTCGCAAAGTTAAGATGAAAGGCAAGCCAGAATGGAACGACTCCCAAAGAAATAATTGATCAAAAAAGAAAAACACACAACATAAAAAGATGAAAAGTATCATGAAAAAAAATCAAAATATTAAATTAAGGAAGCTCCAGAAATGACAAAAATAGTCTGACATATGTATACAGTAAATCAGATATGATGGACGTCTGATCTTTGCATATGGTATGAATGAGCCTTTTTTTTTTTCAAGAAGTGGGTAAAAATTCTCTAATGAAGCTCCACGGGCTAGATGAGTTTGTCACATTGCTGTAGCCTCCAGCTGCAACATACACGTGGTGTGGCGCAGGAGACTGAAAAAAATGGGAGGATTGGAAGGGAAATGTGATGAAACAGAAACGAGAGCCGAGTGAGAACAAAACATGAAAAGTCAGAAGGATTTGCCAGTGAAGACAAGGCACACATGAAAAGATAATGAGAGGAACACACACAACACACACACACACACACACACACACACACACACACACACACACACACACACACACACACACACACACACACACACAGAAGATGTTCATAAAAAAAAAAGCTTTTTGACTCTTTGTTGCAAGGGTTGAGAAAAAAAAGGGTGAAGAAACTTGATTTTTTTCTCCAGCAGACAGAAAACGGCAACAGTTCAAAGTAACAACAAAGTGAGAACGAAAACCATGAGAACAAGGATGCAATAATCCATCCACATCCAAACAACAGGCCCAGTCGTACTTTGTGTAGATCACTGCGTTCCAGAATACATCACCCCTGTGATCTTAAGATGTTTACACCTTACTTGCACCTACCTCCTACATTCTCTGGCTCTGTTAAAATACACATTTGCATGAAACAGCTTGGACCATTCCAACACACAAAGTGTGATATGTACTATATTTTTTTTACCCACAAATAACAGCTCATCTTTATCCGTGCCATCAAGGATTATTTACTGTATTTACTTTTTGCTATGATGAGTTCAAGCACAAAAACCAGCAAGCGCTATCGTCGTTCTCAGTGTTGCATTGCCTAACCATGCAAAACCAGTGTTGAAAATCAAACTTTTATTTTGTAAACCGCCACATGTCTGAGCATTGAATTGTGCTTCGTCTGTGAATTTTTAAAGGCCCGGAATAGCACGAGTGGGTTTTGCATTGAGCCTTGTTTTTCGATTGTAATCGGTTTAGAAGTCCAAAATGAATAAAAGTGTTTCATATAAACACCTCAAATCAAATAAACAGGCTGAATCTGAATCGAATTTGATTCCAACTGATTTGCAAGTCAATGTATTCTGGTTTTATTTACATTTGACACAATTTAAATCAGACATTGGAATTGTTTTTATAGTATTGAATACAAGATTGTAGTTTTTAGTATTGACCAAAAGATTTAGTTTGATGACATATTCTATAGAAATGAGCAAAATAGATTTATCATTACCTTTATCAATATTTAAGCCACAAGATTGAAAGAAAGTTATATGAACTCTTATTATCCAAAACATTGTGTCATCCTGGTCCATTGCTTGTCAATATTCACAAAAAAAAGGAAAAAATAAAAAATTAGAGTGGAACTGTATACAATATTTATTGATGAAGGTACAATATGGTTTCTGTGGGTTTCTATTGGTAAAGACATACAATGGCTTTTACAGGGCATATCTTTGAGAGGGGTACAGCTCAGAGTTCCTGGGAATGTTCTTGTGAGGGGCACATACAAAGATTTGTCGAGGTGGACGGTGTTGAGAAGGTAAGAAGGATTGACGCCGCTCGGATTAAAAGTCCAGGGCAGCACGAGTCTAAGGCTTCTTCTGTGAGTGTGTGCAAAAGTACACCAAGATGAGTCATTTAAGCTTTTAGCATGTCACTATGTCCTTCCGCCCCCAGAGACCGATCCAAAATGTTTTCACAAGCCTCAAGAGACATTTGCAATCTATTCACAACCACAAATAATCTCCAAACTTTATACAAGGGTATCTGAAAGTTTTACAAGAGCATACATGTTGTTCAGCTTTCAGAACCCGCGAAGACAATATACACTCTATTAATTTTGTATAGTAGAAATATGTGAAATTTAGATTTACAAGGTTTTGCCAAAGAGCAGTCTTTGCGCTTTTTTTTTTTTTTACATAAGTATAAAAATATATGAAACAAAAATGCTGTGAAATACAAAGACATTAAAGTGTAGAACTTAGGAATTTAGACTTTACATGGCAGTTGCCAGTGTAAACTTAAAAAAAAAAGACAAAAAAACTGACTGTTGCCAATATGCATCCATGGCACAGTGTCTCTGTAAATACACTTTGTTATTTATCCTTCATACACTAAAAATTACAAAGAAACATCAGGGCCACATTGAAATAAAATTAACATAGAATTAGGAAGGAAAACAAGTAACAAAATTTTCTGAAAAAGTTGGACTTTTCTGCGAAAATATTGTAGTATTTTTTGGAGAAATTATTATTTTTATTATTAGAATAATGTTGTAATCTTACAAGAATATTCATCCTTTTTGTGGAGTGACAAATTTCCACACAAAGCTAAATTTAGTGGAAGCCAGCAGCTGCTCTCTTTCACAACAGTGCCATAAAGCCAAACGTGTAATAACATAAGAACTCATTAGTTCATGGAAACTAAAGAGAAATATCAGCAACCAACATATTAAATTGTTCGTATTGAAGATGGTGTCAGTGTGTTTAACCATCTCATTGTTGCCTGACTTTATTTTTACAAGATTAGTAGATTTAAAAAAAACCAAAATTATTTCCCTCAAAAATGTAACCAATATATCCAAGGAGGATTTTCTTTTCAGTGTGGCTCTAATATTCCTCAATAATTATTAGTCATGTTCAAGATATATTTATAGTTTGTCATTAGCACGTGAGATGGATTTCTAATGTCTGACATTTAATCCATGAACAGCTAACGTATATAGCAAAACACTTTCAAACAATAATCTCCAACATAAGCATCTGAAACAAATTGTCTTTTTGTGACATTTTCTGTGAAATAGTAATATTGTAGTAGTGTACATTGTGCTGACCTGAGATGATTTGAATTTTTGGGCTAGTCCATCTCATCACCCATTTGCAAAAACACTTGAAAAGTGGGTGTAAATGAAGCCGTATTTCAATGATCCTTGATAAGACTAATTTTTTCTATCTTTACTGCCATATTACTGCACAGAAACATTTTCTACATTCATTGTTACATGTTTGATTTTGGCAACAAAAACTTATAAAAAAAACAAAAACCAAACAAAAAAAGCTACGGGAAACAAAATCCAGTCGTGCGACACCGTAAAATATACTATTTACACTGTTTAGCATTTGATTAGGCATTCTATTCATGTCACAGTATAAATGTTAGTGGAAATATTATGTTCAATTCTGTAGAAAGCTTAGTGTGTGTGTTTATTTACAGCAGTTTATATCCACCAACTGGTTAGTAAGGTTACATGTATGTTTGATATTTACACAATGGCATTGAAATCAGCTTTATATTGTTGCTCCCCTTTATAAAACATTTGTGATCATGATATTTATTTTTCAGCATAACTGGTGAGCCAGAAAATTAAAACATTTACCAGAAAGGCCCATTTTAAATGTTATTATTATTTTTAATGGTCAACAGAAACAATTAAATTATCATTATCGGAAAGGTTAAGGATGTATAATCCCCATGATTGATAAGTAAAACCTCGGTCTCGGAATGTACTATCAAGAAAAATAAAACCATAACTATAAGTACTATTGAGATGGAAATGAGTCATTTAAGTAAAGTAGTAATTTATAGGCACGCTTGTGCACTGTGACTGTTTCCGTAGAGACCTGAAATACAAAATGCTTACCTTTAACTCCCATTAAACTCTACGATATACCAGGTCAAAAATGTTTAGTACTTAGTACTAAACTAGGTTTTTTGAAGGACTTTAACACGATAATCTCTTGCCGATTACTGTATATCATCAAAGTGAATTTTTGGGAAAAACAAAAAATAACTACATAGCTAATACATTTTGGAGTATTTGTGACATAATTTGATTCAAAAAGATGTTTAAAATGTTTAAATGTTGGTATGTGAATCGTGAAATACTGTGTGTAATCTAAATCAGTACATTTTCCAACTTTTACACGTACCAGCATTAGAAGAATGGTGCCACCTGTATGGCTTAAAGATCTTGTGTGCAAAAGTTTTTACAAAATCAATTTTCTAAGCAACTAGAAAAAAAACAACCATCAAAGATACAAAAAAAATATGTTTTGACTACAGTATATAGCTAATTTATTTCTTAGTGTTTATGATCACATTGGGGAAATAACCACAGACCTATGAGCGCAATGAGTAAAAAGCGTCAGCGTTTAAAAAAAAAAGTATATTATTTGTGCTTTGATGCATGTATGTGTGTGCAAAACTACTCTCTTCACATAATAGTAGTAATATGAGGTTACTACAGGTGCCATTATAGAAACAATGAATTAATCAGTCACAATTTGTACAATACTACTACTTAATGGAAAATAAAGTTATTTTGATTATTTTGGGGGAAATAAAGACCATCTAAAAAATTTCAGTCAAATAATATTTACAGTACGTGAGGTTGTTTTCAATATTGATAGAAATCAATTTTTAAAAATAAAATAAAATAGTAAAATAATCATTTTGCAAATTTTTGATGACCTGATCCCTGTTTTCCTCAGTTTTTCAACCATACAACAGTTAAAGAACTTAATCAAATTGAACATTTGCTTTTGAATATAACTTTTGGCAATCATTGAGTATACTGCAAATAATAGAAAAAATGTATATACTGTATGTACAGCAGATGAAAAAACAAAGAAACGTGTTAATTAAAACTATAAACAGGCACCTTTTTATTTCTATCTCCTTTCGTGAAGATTTTTTTTTTGTGTACAGTAAGTCAGCTAATGTGGCATTAAAAGATATGATGACTGCCGTCCTAGGTGTTATTTGTCAATCCGTTACGAGACACAAAAATAACGCACAAATAAAATACAAAAAATAATTAAGCAACATTTTTTCTTTTTTTTTAAGTTTGGTGTCCTAATTGACGTAATAAAGCCAGTAAACAATGTTGAAAAAGGAAAAGACAGTTGGGAAGATCATCCGTGACCACTTGTCTATGGAGTTGACGTCAGTCAAGTCTGGAATGTTAATCTTGAGCTGGGAGGTGCGCCTCCTTAGTCGACTCTTCTTCTGAGTCATGTGGCGCTCAAGCGTGTTTCGGCCAAAGTTGTGGCGGGCAAGCCCTGCTTTGCGGTACTGCAGGGTGGAGCTGTCGTACGTTAGCATAGTGTTTCGTGGGTCGTTGAGACCCAAAGCCAGCTCCGAAATTCCCATGTCGTTCTTGATATCTAAAGTACTCAGCAAGATGTTTTCATGTGGGTCCATCTGCTAAAGAGAATGTCAACTTTGGTCATGGTCTATCTACAAAGGTACTGGAGCAGTCATTAAAGTGGTTGGGTTTAATGAAAGTGGTTTGGCTCAAAAAATGTCAATAACTTTGAGTCAGCGGAGAAAATATACTTCACCAGTTTGCGTTACCTTGTTCTTTTGGTCAGTGAGTCCGATAGCCGCATCGTCCATAAAGATTGGTTCCCACATTGAGTCGTGACCGTCGAGATCCCTTTGTTTCATCCTCGCGTACAAGGTGTCATCTCGGCCAACGACATTGCCCACCAGCCACTGCAAGAGCACACAATCACCATGGTTACTTAGCCACTCAAACAGTAAGAGTTTTGCTTGTGTGGGTGGGCATAAGTTGGCAAAAACATGCAGTTTATGCAATAATTGCTCCATCAATTCCTCTGTAGCTACTCAGTTGATACAAATCACATCTCAGAAGATGTTTTTCCTTGGCTTGATTAAATATGCTGTTTTCATCACATGTGTACGTTATGGCAGCTCTTTTAGATTCGGGTCAATACTGTAGAGTAGAGAAAAATGGGAACGCTAAGACACATCTCCAGAAAAGTGAGTTTGAAAAGTCTGAGGTAAAACGCTTTGCGATTGCACTTTTCAGAGTTGAAGTTGGAAGAGTTGCTGTTAGTAAACGCCGGGGCAAACCGATCAATTCTGACTTTCATCGAGATGCTGAATTCTGACATCAGCCGTGCAGACTGCAGACAGAAAATGTCGGTTTTAGGTTTGGAGTGCACTGCTGACGTTCTAATTATTGTGTGTCAAAGCAGAAACTTCCTTATCATTACTTTCTATCATGTTGTTGTTTTTTTACATTCAGCCTTTTTCAGGATTACTGTTCACAAGCATCACACATCATTATCCAAGCTGCTTATCCTCACAAGGGTAGCGGGAAAGCTGGAGCCTAACCTAGCTAGCTTCAGGCAAAAGGCGAACGACACCTTGAACTGGTCACCCGTCAGTCACAGGGCAGATATCAACACCATCACTGCACGAGAATTGATCACACGCTGGCCGCACCAAAGGCAGGCACGTGTACCACTACACCGTCAGTGACTACAACCATCACACACATACTTACTATTATATTATTTATATTTAGATTTATATATATATATATATATATATATATATATATATATATATATATATTTATATTTATATTATTATATATTTTTCTTCAGAAACCAGATGGAGTTCAAGCAGGTCTCTTGTAACCTTGTTGGATTAATTTTTACTGTGTATGATAATCAAGTTAAATATATTTTTTCTCTCAATATATGTTGTCAGAAAGTTTCATGAACAAACTGTATTGCCCCCCACCCCACCCCCAAAAAAAAAATAAATATGAATACCAACTCTTTCTTTAGAAAGTAACTATTTCCCACTTGACTGCCTTCCACTGTGATAAGCTAAGGTAGACTTACTTTGTTTGGATCCATTCTCATCTTCTCATTGTTGGCTGTCGCCATCTTCTCAGCGGCCCTCTTCTGACGCTGGGGGCCCCGTCCAAAGAAGATGTAGTTGACAAGTGCGTACTCCAGTAGGGCCAGAAAGACAAAGACGAAGCACCCCATCAGGTACATGTCAATAGCTTTAACATAGGGGATTTTGGGGAGGGTTTCTCTCAGATGGGTGTTGATCGTAGTCATGGTCAGCACGGTGGTAATACCTGGTATAAAAAAAAGAGTGGAACCATAGCAGGAGGTTATTGGAAGATTTAAGAAAGTGCTAACGATGAATTGCAATTTGCTCCCGTAATATCTCATTCTTAACCATGAGATACCACATCTTTGCTTTATTGATCCCATGAGCCTTACCCCTCTCACTTTAAACCTTGAATTTCGAAGTGTGTGAATTTTACATTTTTTATGTATTTTATCAACCTTGGTCTTGTTCATGAGGAGAGAACTCATGTGGATTTTTTTTTTTTTTTTAGATAGTTTCAAAGGCTTTGGGGATGGTTCCTAGATTGATCTTTTGATCATTTAAATTCTCTGTTGTGACTTTTAAAGAAGTCTTCCAGAAAACTCCCCAAATTTTGTATCGAATGAAATGGCTCATTCTTATTCAGCACTTGAAATATTTGATAAATTAAAAATGTTGTCAGGTTTTGATACATTCTCGAATCCTCGGAGTACATCTGTGAGCACTAGTTATTTATTTTTTTTATACATCTGTCCCAAAGCTGACCATTGCACAAAATGCAAATGGGATTAAATAGGAGGGGGGAAAACATGCAAGACTGCTTTAAAGCCTAAAAACAAGGTCAGGAATAAAGATTTCAGGATCTCATATAGATTGAGGGGTGACTAAACATTGAGTCACCCATCTGACCCGTTTCCATTATGAGGCATTACCCTTTTTCATTAAATCCTGTGGATGACCCCTACCTCTGTCCACCCCTCCTCCTCCCCACATCACTAAATGCAGCTCAGTCTTCAATCAGTGAAATTGCCTTGTCGACTAAATCGAGGGATGGGTGAAGCTAGATGGATTGTGTCGGGCCATACGTAAGAAGACCTGGAACTTGCAACGAACAGTCACCGTATGGATCAAAGAAACTCCACAAGCTGCCCTGTGAGATGCATAATTAAAGTCGACAGGAGAAAATCGAATAGTGAAAAACTGATCAACCAAGTTGTCCTATAAAATGTATGTCTTTCGGTGATCATTATCCAACCGAGTGTCTGTTGTTTCTGCAATGAGTACTTTTGGAATATGGCTGCTTTGAGTGGATTTGGGGAAATCCTGCCAACCCTTTTGAGGATAAGTAAACCGATGAGAACTCAAGAACCCGCAGTATGAACTGTTATCATGCATGACTACGGGGCACCAAGGCAAAACTTGTAAAACCTCTTATCTTCAGAGACTGCAGAGCAAAAGTATCTTGTCGTCACTCTGATGAAATGTTTTCTTTTTCTTTAGCATCTTTTTTTTTTTTTGATGATGCTACCGCAGAAGTGTGCCTGACTTACCTAGAGCTACTCTGGCAGCAGACGCGTCGTAGTTGATCCAAAAGGAGACCCAGGAGAGGATGGTGATCAGGATTGAAGGCATGTATGTTTGAAGGATGAAGTATCCAATGTTTCTCTTAAGTTTAAAACTTAAGGACAGGCGAGGGTAAGCGCCTAGTGAGTTGACCAAAGGGAAAAGTACATTAACTCACGTTCAGAGCTCAATCGTTCAATCTGTATTAAAATTGACATGTCTAATTGTAGAGGTATGGGGAAGTGAAGTGTTGAATGTAGCGTATTTTCCGCACTATAAGGTGCACCACATTATAAGATGCACCATCAATGAATGGCCCATTTTAAAACTTCTTTCATATATAAGGTGCACCGGATTATAAGGCACACCGTCATCTTTTGTGAAAATGAAAGGCTTTTAGGGGCCCTTTATAGTGCGGAAAATATGGTAAAGTACTTTGGAGGAATGGCTTTAACCTTTAAATGTAGAAACTAACAACCAAGCACTAATTGTTCAAAAGAATGTAAAAACCACTAAATTCAAGTAGTCCACCTCAAGGGGTGCATTTTGGAGTTTACATTCCATTCATAAAGACTTTAGAAGGTGAAAAAATCTCTCTGGATTGAACCTCATCATCGCATTGATGTAATCAACAGTAAATAAGATGAAATGTCTTTGGTGTTTGAGTCTCCAGAGTACACATTTTACACACATATGATTAACATTATAGACTTGTATGACAGATGAAATGTTAAAATATCACTTAAAATTTGTCATTTATTGACCCTGAAATTAAACATGTATTATTTCCCTTTTTTAAAAAAATAAATATGAACTTAGAGTATAACAAGAATCCAAAATTGTAATGCTGTCAACCTTAGAGGTTAAACAGTTTTTAAGTTAAGTTTGTTGAAACAGTATCTTGAAATTAGATCTTGCTGTCCAACAAGAAAGTACGTGCTGAAGCGCCACATTTGTTGTTGTTGTTTTTTTAAATTGTGACACTAAACACACTAAGAACAACATTTTGAGATATACTGTTTTTATTGGATATTTTTCAGTGATGGTGATGTCATCTGACGTTTTTCATTTTTAACCAAGTTCTAAAATGTCACACGAAAGGTCTTACAAGATCATCATACCGAATTGCAATTTACTTGAAAGTCCTGCAGACAGAAAAGGGCTGAAGAGACACGGTCTACACATAAAAACCCTTATGAGTTTGTCAAGCCATAGCATAAATACGTCTGTCATTTGATTTAGTTCATTTCAGAATGAGCCACTGTCTCTCACTAAGATTTGAGTTCACTGGATGAAGACACAGTACTGCAACAAAACCTAGCAGCATGCATTATTCATTTGGTACAATTTCATTGGCTCTCCTTGGCCATAAACTTGACACTTGAATTGGATAAATGCCAAGCACATGCTGATGTTTGCATCTTTGAACAAACTCAGGGTCACTCCTTCCATTCTGCCGCTGACATCATGCTAAAAAGGGAATCCCCACGCCTTCTGTAGCGACAGAGTTCATTGAAGTCACATTAGCAGGTCACCAGTTTGGCAGCCTCCCTTAAATTATATTTAGGGAAGTGACACAACAAACGGGCTTTTACAACATTGTCCATTCATACGCAAGTAATGGCGTTATGGTGACTTGTAAACCCTTTTCGATAGGAAAAGCTCCTTCTTTCATTACTCTGACTACTCTGGAAAGAACAGAACCAGTGTTCTGCTTACACTTACGTCGCCTGCTTTCACCGCCGTCTTATGAATATGGAAGTGCAAAAAGCATGAATATTTCAGTGTATCAGACAACTTTCTTTTTGTTTATCACATTTAAATAAGTCATGGTGGCTTCCATCTCAGAGGGTTGCTCCTGACATAAACTCCTTTTGAATGTTTTTATCTTCACAAGTTATCATACAAGAAATTAGCAGAGATGGCATTTTCACAACTGTTTATGGTAATTTTCACAGGATGGGAAAATTCCTCTTGAATGTTCTGAGATGTGTTCTTTGTATGCTGCTACTAATACTTCACACAACTCATGTTATTTTCTTCACTTCATCTCATTCAGACCGCTAGCTAGCTGAGATTGAATTCACAGCGCCTCTGCTGCTTACAACAGAGTAGCGCACCAGAGACAAAATTGTATAACTATACCACAGCCTATTACCGCCTGTGTTTATGGTTCAAAGCGTTTCGACTACATCCATGCCACTCGCGCTAGTCACCTGTCGAGAAGACGACGTTCTTGGAGATGAGCTTGTGATCGACAATGGAGAACTGTGGCAGCTCAATCTTGTCCACACCTGTCACAGCATTGTTGCCTCCTCGCCAGTAGAACTCAATGTCGTCTGTTGTGTAACCGTCTGACACAGAATACAACATTACTTTTGTAAGTACAAGTTAGGTAATAATTAAAAGTACCTGACCACGACAATAGCTAGGGTGTAATATGCTCCATTATACACCATTTGAGGCTGTTGGAAAATAAGAAATATCCCACTTTTGCCTTTTAAAGGTTCCAATTTCACAGCATTCCAAACAAAAGGTGGAAGTAATGAAGTATTTATTGACTTCAGTGCCAGCGTTATCTCCATTTAGCAGCCTTAAATAAAGCCTATAAAGTAGTTAATACGGCAGCGACATATTTATGCAATTTTATTGCCATGAGTGGCTGCCAAGTTTGAGAAAATAATTTGCTGTTAGCATTCTGAGCATGCTCAGCATATTTAGCATAAGACTGAGCCAATGTAATTGTCAACCCAAATGATTATGTTGTGACTCAAAAAAAAAAAAAAAAAAAAAACAAAAGTCCCCCCGCAAACATTTTCCAGTTTTGTACAGTTTTGTATTACATAGCATTATGCCCTCAACTACAAAATATCTAATAAAGGATATTGTGGTTTCAAGATCATTTTAACAACCTAATTCAGTTCAAGATATTTTTAGGACTGTGAATCACAATGGCCGGAACGTAGTCATCCCCTACTTTGTCAAGTTTGTGAGGATAAGCGGCACAGAAAATAGATGAGTGTGTTTTTGTGAATTTAAATAATCCATTAGAACTGTTAGCTTTGCATGTGTTCACTGATTTTGAACATTCACCTTTGAGCCTTCCTTGAACAAAGCTTGTGCTTGTGCTTCGATGCTATTTTTGACTGAATTATGGAAAAGACCAACTATTAATAAATTATAAAGTCATGTAAACATTATTAATGTATGGTGTCTGAATAAAACCCCTTACTGTATACATACTGTATATTGGACTAAGTCTTTGAGTCATTCTATTATGCAACTAAATTATTAATATTTGGAGACAAAATGATTAAATAACCAAGCAAGGCATCCATTTTCATCTCTACAAGTGAGTAAAATCCTTAAAAGGCACGAGAGTCTATTAATATTTATCTGAACCAAAGTTATTCCCTCTTTTGCTTCCATTTTGGCCAAATCAGTGGAGGGTTGGGCAGCAAAGTGGGCAATGGGTACAAGCTCTAATTCATTGATTAACATGTTACTCGAGTTCCATCTGAAGACAAATGCTACTTTAAAGACGAAAGATAAAAGATTGTCTTTAGACGAGAGGTGGGAAAACTACAGGCTGCGGGTGAGGTCTGGCCCATTGGTCTTTCTAATCTGGCCCGGCAAAGATTGGTTTAGAACTACGGTTTGACGTGAATGATGGCAGACTTGTAATGACAGGTATTGCAACACCAGGTGAGGCAGTAGACACAGTGAGTTCATTTTGCAGAGCCCAGACCGAAAGAATGAGAGAGCAATTTCCAATTATCGCTCTTCTTCTACTGGTCGGATCGGAACCCATCTGCAGAAAAGTCAACAGTCTATGCCAAGTGTTTATAGAATCCTAAATACTTGTATACTGAGGTCTGATCCAAGGGTGTACAGTATGTATTATTTGCCAAGAAACAAATGCGGTTTTAAAAGAATGCTGTCACTTTTTCCACCAATCATGATTACGTCAGCAACCTTTCAACACACAAATGTGCGGCTACCGCTGACAGGTTTCTAGCTAGCTTGCGTTCTCACAAAACACCTTTATTTGACCAGCTTCCATCCAAGAAGCAAGCACAAAGACAAGTTATTTACTGGCAGTTAAATCGGCAAAAGCAAGCAAACCTTTTCTCCAAAAGGGAGTTTCTTAAAGAGTGCATGGTAAAGACAGCAAGTATTTTATGTCCTGAGAGAAAGAACAAATTTGAAAATTTTAGCGTATCACGCAGGTCAGTGACTCGCCGTATTGAAGTAATTGACAACACTTAACTACCAAACTAAACAAAAAATAGCCGAGTCATTTACATTCAATTCTTTCACACTGGATGAAAGCAATGATATAAAGGATACTGCCCAGCTTTGAATTTTTTTTTTATCAGAGGGATTAATATGAAGTGGAATGGTGGCTCAGCTGGAAAGCGTTGGCGTCACAGTTCTGAGGTCCCGGGTTCGATTCCAGACCCGCCTGTGTGAACGTTGCATGTTCTCCCCGTACCTGGGTGGATTTTCTCCAGGCACTACGGTTTCCTCACACATCCCAAAAACATGCAACATTAATTGGACACTCTAAATTGCCCCGAGGTGTGATTGTGAGTACGGCCATTTGTCTCGATGTGCCGTGCGATTGACTGACAACCAGTTTAGGGTGTACCCTGCCTCCTGCCCGTTGACAGCTGGGATAGGCTCTAGCACTCACTGGGACCCTTGCGAGGATAAGCGGCTAAGAAAATGGATGGATGGATCCGTAATTCACCAAGAAGCACTGAGTGTTGAATCTTTACCACGTAGTGAAGCCAGTTGAGAAACTCGTTAACGTTATTCAAGCGAGGGGACTTCCCCATTGTCAGCTTATTCATTTTCTTGAAAAAACTGACGCTGATCATATGGAAATACTTTATCATTCTAATGTCCGCAGGTTACGTTTGGGAAAAATATGTCACGGTTTGTGGGATCTTAAACAGGGGATGATTTCATTTTTGGAGCTACTTAATAGTGACAATTTTCCTGAGCTGAATGACACAGATTTGGTTTGTGATTTAGCTTTTAATGTGGACATATAACACACACGAATGATCTGAAAATGAAGCCACAAAGGAAACATCAATTTGTGCATGAAATGCATGCAAACGTCAGAACCTTCAAAGACAAGAGGGTTTTATTTTTCATGCAATTGTCAGACAAGTGATTTGCTCACTTCCCCACACTGGCTAAATTAAAAGAGGCCCCCCGGAACACGTGGAAAAAAAAAAAAGGAAATAACTGGATGACCTGCATAAGGAATCCTGCTGTCAGTTTTGTGATCTTGGAAAAATTGACAAGGCACTTCAGCTGGTGTCATGTCCCTTCTCACAAGACCCAGAAACGGTGCCACAGGAGTTGCAGTTGGAACAGATTGATCTCCAATGTGACATGGTGTGCAAGGACAAGTTCAATTCCCTGAAACCGGATGAGTTTCATGCTTCATTAAGTGCAGCCAAATTTCCAAAGATCCAGAAGATGGCACAGAAGATGCTGGTGTTGTTTGGCTCGACATATCTGTGCAAACTGACTTTCAGTGTGATGAACACCAACAAAGCACAACAAAACACCCAAAAGATGCCAGATGATTGATGAGCACCTCAGATCTATTCTAAGATTACGACCAGACTTTGATGTAATGGCTAAAATAGATGACCAACACTGTTCTCATTAAAAAGCATGTTAATACTTTAATACTTTTTTCCTATTGTTGTTTGATATGTACTGTTAACAAATGCCTCTTTTTTAATGTATTCTATCTTGTGCTGACCCAGCCCGTCTGTTAAGTTTTAAAAGTCAGTGTGGCCCCCGAGCCAAAAAGTTTGCCCACCGCTGCTTTAGACCATAAAGTTGGCTCTTACATGCTACATTGCATGTTGAGGGCACTTTATTATTGAAACCCTGCAGAGGTTCCATGCAATTTAGTTCAACTCATTTACAGTACATACACTCACCCAGCAATGCAGTTTAATACAACAGCCATTCATTTAATCCTTCTTCTACGAGGATTATATGGAAAATTTTCCTGATTGAGCATGAAAAAGACTTGCAAAGCACTTCTTTGCAGAAAAAAAAACAATATTATAGTTGAGTGCATCACAAAAAAAGATTAAAATAGATGTTGAGTATAGCAACATGCAACTACAGTATATGACAAATTATATGGCTGTGTGTTTGGGGATTTGCATGTCAGTTAAGTGATATTATTTCATACTGACTTGTTATATGGTATTGTTTGCATGTGTTGCGATGATGAAGGATGGCAATGTCGAGATTAAGCAGCTAGAAAATATGCACGATGGTTGACACGTGTGTGTGCGTGTGTGATTGGAATTGTGACGTGCAGGGCTGACACAAAAAGAGTTGAATTATGAACAATCGTCTTTATCTACACAATTCTTTTGACCTGAGACAGCTTTCTCTCCTACTTACCTCCACCAAGCAAGAAAGCAAGACTAATGTGCAAAAAATGGTGGCTGATCAAGGGCTTCTTTGCTATCGTCAACATTATGAGATCCACTGACCTACATTTACCAACCTAAATTTTAATATTTGTATATTTACTTTTCATTCCCAGCAGTTTTTTTCTATTTTGTAGGGTTTCATTTGGCTGCACTGCTTCTAGTCAGTGTTTGTGCAAACAGAGGTAACAACGTATAAAAATTCACTTCCATCCATCCATTATTTGAACCACTTATCGTCACAAGTGTCATGAAAAAAAATCTGTAAATAAACGAATCTACAATTGCAAAGTTATGAATATGCAGGGGTTCATTCTACATCCTGGCTGTAAATGCTCATCTTTGTCAACTACACACCAAGCAACGGCTGACGTTACTTGAAACAAAACCACTCCTAAATGAAATGCGAGCCATACGACTTTGCAATGTTTGCACAGCTCTAGTTAGTTGGTAGCATTATGTAAAAAGTAAATTATTGATTTCCATTAACCTCTGTTGAGAGGTGGAACAGCTGCATAGCAAGAACCAATAAAATGTTGTTGAAAAATGAATTAAACGAGTTTTTGTAGCTGCTTGAAGCAAGAGCAAATGAGTAAAAGCCTTTTGCTTTTATCTTTTCTTTTATTGCAGATCTCTATAAAGTTATTGTTTCATTGTGTTTTTTTATTTTTACAATTTCATTATAGCGCTGTTTGTCCCCTTGGTAAATTTGGCACAATTCCGCCTTGATTACATCGAGAGTAAAGCACCTCACCTCTGTTCCAGTTATTTTCCATTTGTAGTAATGAAGCTTTTGGTGTGAATAGTTTTTGTTTTATAACCCCCTTGACACTTTGCAGGGATCCTTTATACATTTTCCTAGAAAAGGAAATACTACACTTTTAATTTTGTAAAATACATATATAGCAATGTGAAGATTCTGCTCTCACCTTGGCTGATGGCTGCACTCTGTTGAGTGAGTTTTGAGTTAAGTTACAAATACATCGTCATTTGTCTCTCCATCTACCTTTCTATACCTCACCACAGTTCCCTCCATCCTGCCTGCTCTCCTTAATTAAATCTTGACTGACCTATTTAGTTGGAATGAATTATTAAACCTGACTCTTCGATGGTGGCTTTGAACACTCACACTCGGAGACATCTCTGGTTCCCTTGTGAAAGTCGTGCTTGGTGCTTGCTGCATTCAGTCGCACCCTCACAATGCATTTCCACTTCATGTGCGGCACAGTTTCGGTTCATCTACAGCTCAAAATGTATTAAAAAGGAAGGCTAGTTCTATTACTGTGTTCCAGCACAAAATAAGGATCCTCCATTTTCCAATGCCGATAAACGATAATGAAGGCAGATAATTGGATTTGATGAAAATATGAGTGCATCCTAAAAGAACCATAATCCCACAGTAACTACTGAGTTAACTTGGTTAACCTTTTTCTTGTTGAATGAATATGATTTGAATCCCGATCAAGATTTACTTCTGAAAATGAGAAATACCAATGAATAGACGGCGTGGAAAAGACTTTGAGGCTACAGTGTTCTGCGGTTTGTAAGGTAACCCTGCCACAAATAACGAATATCAATGAACAACCGACGTCACCTTCAAAAAAGTTTAATTGCCCATTGATTGCTCAAGATGGCAGCAAAAGTCGATTTGTCTTTTAGATTGGACGATGACCTGTATAAATGAAGCGCTTCCTAATGGGATGCAACATACTTCTCACTACACTAGTTTGAAGGTAGAATTAGTACCACTACTGTATGTTATAGTACATGGGGCCAAATACAGAGATTTAAAAGCCTTTCTGAAGTGCGCTGACTGGACTGTGTATCATGGCGGATGATGATGCATTAAGTTGCAATATGAAAATTTGTGCCCACAAGAAGTAAAGACTGAGATGAATATATAACTCACCTTTTTGATGTTTTGTTATTTTTGCCTTTGAGAAAGGACATATTTGAGTGCCATTTCTGCCGAGCAATTAGGAGCAATTTAGTAGAGTGCATGATATCAACAGAGTGAGTCAGTCATACAAATGAACTACAATAGGATGAATATGAATATGAAAGGAACCCCATAATGCCCAATTGGGAGTGATATTAACGTGTCCCATCTGGGGAAAAAAAATGAGGATTTCATGGTAGTACAAAAGGTCTGGTAGTCTGGAAGTGCTGGCGGGCCAAAATTAAATGAATTTTTTTGTGATTCCATCTGTGGAGATAACAATGCAAGAGAAGAGCTATTTAACTGGGACTGTGGCATATCTCCCTTTCTACATCTGACTGCAGGCTTTTTAATCAGTCCACTAAAATGATGTCTACATTGATTTCTTTTAATGGTCAAAGAAGGTTGAAGTACTGGAAAATAACGGCATTTTGTGTGTAAAACACTATCACCACAGTACAGTATTAGTTTTCTTCATGTCTTTCAGTTTTCATACCAATCCGACAGACAACCATCTTAATATTGAGACTTGAGATTAAACATTCTTGAATAACTTTTAATAACTAAAGCATAATGTGAAAGTGATTCATCCCGGCGGTGTGCCTCACATCTTTTGACGTTATTGTAACAAGTGTAAAAATAATTAATCTCAGTAAAATGGAAGACCATTAAGAACAGGTATTGTAAAATATACAAAAGGACAAAGTAAAGCGTTAATCCTTTGAGGTATGCTGAGGTCTCGTAATTTTGGTGGACAAAGTGTTTTTTCCCTGATATTTTTCTTGGATTCCAAATTGCATGTACAAAATTCCGTAATACCAAGTTTAGATTTAGTTTGTCCATTCATACTGTACAGTCTCTTGGCAGGATGTCTTATTACTATCCATCTAAAGTTCGAAACATTCTTGTGCAAGTTTCAATAGACAGGAATGTGATGTGTAAATTGGGTGTCAAATGGTCCTTCATGCCTGGCTGCAGCTTTGGACTCTCTGAGACATTAATTTACCAGAAGCGAAGGCACCGTTCTCAAGTGAAATCCGAGATGTTTAATAAACAGGGCGCTTGCATCTCACCTCAATGCATTTAAAATCGTGCATGAGCACGCACAGCACCTCATCAACTAAGTACTACCTTATTTCTATACTGCCCCCGTGAGCTGAAGTGACTCAGCTTGTAGATACTATGATTCTATGATTCTATGATTCTGCACACATCAAAGTGACCTTAATGTAGATTCTGGGGTCCAATTAAAAATGGCTATCGTACTTCTCCAGCGTATGGAAAGGCTGTAATTGGCTGAGAGCCTGGGCAGAGATGGAGAATCTTAAAAAAATAAATGAATAAGATGTAGCTAGCAAAAGAGTGAGAGCGAGAAGTGCCTGCCTCTATATGATGTGGGTCAGTGATAGGGAAAATATGACTATTTCTTGGTAGAAAAAACTACATGAAATGATACTTTAATGTTGACCATAGAGCAGTCTTTCCTTGTTGGATGAAATAATACGGTTGTGTGTATTTCATGACTTTCAATGACCTCAAGTTTGTCTCCATTTGTGAATCGCCTCTGCCTGTCAGTGCACTTTAAATTTTAAATTCCCCACACTGCACCGAAGAGCCCTCTGTTGTCATATTTGGGCTCGAGCTAATCAAAAAGACAAAGTGTAGTTTCTGGCGTTAAACGGATGAGTGAGCGTATTGTGTTCGGGATTTATTGAAACAGTTCACAGCTGCTGGACTTGCAGAGTCAGAGTGAAATCTTTTAACAGGAAATGGGTTCACGTTGCAGTTCGGGCACCTGAATAACACCATACAGTTCCATCATATTGTAGGGATCCAGACCTTAAGTGGTTAGAACACATTTTAATAATTGATGCAATGGTAGTCCTTTGCTCTGATGTAGAATCTACTACGGGAAACACTACTACTACAACTAAGAGTCCTGGATTACACATGCATCATGGACAAAAGAAGCAAGTCCTGAACTAGAACAAACAATGTCATGTGTTGATTGAGTACCTTTCAAACATTTTGGATCACCTGCAATACATTTTTGGAAGAAAAACAATTGCAATAATATTAAACGGACCAGAAATGCAGTCTCGATACTATGACTCAGGTAAAAACAAATCAAATAACATCACTCCGAGAGAGTACACGGAACTTTATAAATATATAAATAAACATAAAGGGAGTCTCAAGGAATTACTGCCTGAAACAGAGTACTGATTGTGTAGTACCTTTTCATTTTGCTCTACTCATACTAGTAATGTATTTATTAGGTCTTGTCTGACAGTTAAAAATGTAACTTACTAAAAAATGCTGTGAACGTTAAATAACTCCTGGAAGACAATTTCCCATGATTTCCTATCAACCATAGACGTGGAAAAAAAACAGTTTGACCTAGTTCACAGTACTTCTTTTGTTTTGCTTATGTGTGAAACAAAACGTGGTCTAACATTTGGAGTGGAAAAATAAATAAGTGCTATTGCATATGTCATACTGTATGTTCACTATATGCAACAGCAAGGCCCTCCAAAACAATACACTTGGTGTTTTTAAATTTGGGAAAACAATAAACAGAGATAAAAATAATTATGGTCTTCAAATTTTTAAAGTCATGATAACTTCTTTCTTTATAACATTTTCCTTTCATCCCATGCATCCTTGGTAATCTATTTAGAAAGTAAAGTGTGGCTGAAAATCTTCCAGTCTTTAACCAATGCTATTTCTCAACGTTGGGCAAAGAAAGGAATACTACTCACAACTCTCAATCTCCAATGTGCAGTTTTGCTCATCCAGTGGATACCGTCTGAGGTCCATCATACAAGCAGCAGTTGTGGTAATCCTGAAAAATCAAACACAAGACAAAGTATACCATTGAAGTTTGTTGCCTTAGAGGAAACCATTTGAGTTCAAGTAACAATTTTCAATTGTTTTGCTTTTAAATGACACCGTTCTAATGTACAGTATGTCTTGGCAGCCTTCAAAAAGAAAATAAACACTCTAAATCGGATACACACAGAGCGGATTTACACAGAGCTCTACCAACTGTGGATAAAAATCCGGTCAAATTGAATATCCACCAATGGAAGGGCGAAATAGGCTGCATACACCCTGTCAATGCAAGTTTCACGTCACTGGAATACAACGACTTGTGATGCACACATATACAGATCTGGCCAAATAACAAATAAAGTACAGCAGAAACATAAATCATTAAAAAAGTAGCCTAAATGATGTGAGGTGTGCTGATCATTAAATCATCAAATAAATAAATCGCATTGAACTAGTAGCGTAAAATCAAGGGAAGAGTTAGAACACGCAGGCCAACTAAGTCGAGATGTCATTTTCCTTAATTGTCATCACATAATGGATATGTGTACTTGAAATGTATAAGTTAAAAAAATAACCTGTTGGAAATGAATCTGCAGTGTAAATTCAACCTCGGAGAGAAACTTGACCAATAAAAATGTTGACCTTTTGAAACCAGTTTAACCTTTGATCATGCTTAGATGTAATTTAAAAAGGACTTAAATTTCAAATCCCTCTGGTGGTTTCTTGAGTCCTGTGGGATTAGAGTTTGACAGATATCACAAATCTCCCTCATGCATAGGCAGTTAACGGCCACTGTAATTGACCGTCAGCCCTGCAATGCAGTGATCCAAAATTCCTTTGGGCTCTTTGCCTCATGATAGAAATTATGGAGGGGTCTGAAATTTTCATCGAAGGTGCATGTCCACTGTGAGAGGGATAATCTAAAAGAAAAATTCAGAAATCACAATGTTTGACTTTTTTTAATGATTTATTTGTGTGATGCACCTGCAAATAAGTATTTGAATAACTATCAGCAAGAATCTGACCCTCAAAGACCTGTTAGTCCGCCTTTAAAAGTCCATCTCCACTTCATGTATTATCCTGAGAAGATCTGTGTGGAGGAGTAGGCTAAAATCCCTCCTGCGTTGTGTGCAAATCTGGTGAACAACTACAGGAAATGGTTGACCTCTGTAATTGCAAACAAAGGTGACTGTACCAAATATTAACAGTAGTTTTCTCAGGTGTTCAAATACTCATTTGCAAATCTATGACACAAATAAATCGTTAAAAAAAATCGTACATTGTGATTTCTGGATTTTTGTCTTTTGATTATCTCACTCACAGTGGACATCCACCTACGACGAAAATTTCAGACCCCTCCATGATTTGTAAGTGGGAGAACTTCCTATATAGCAGATCAAATACTTATTTTCTTCACTGTATTTTACCCTCTTACTTGTGTCAATGGAGAACACAGGGAGTATAGTGACCTTTAAAGATGTAAAAAGATGTCTCAGTAAAACTGATCTCTATGCCACAAGTCTATCCATTTTTGTATCTCATTTAACACATTTTTAACCGTTTTTGATGGTTACATTTTACGTTAGTATTTACATAAAAGGATATATCCATCCATCCATTTTCTTCGCCACTTATCCTCACGAGGGTCACGGGGAGTGCTGGAGCCTACCCCAGCGGTCAACAGGCAGGAGGCGGGGTACACTCTGAACTGGTTGCCAGCCAATCGCAGGGCACATTGGGACAAACAGCCACACTCACAATCACACCAAGAGTGTTCAGTTAATGTTGCATGTTTTTGGAATGTGGGAGGAAACCGGAGGAAACCCCCGCAGGCACAGGGAGAACATGCAAAACTCCACACAGTTGGGTCCGGGATTGAACCCGGGACCTCAAAACTGTGAGGCCAATGCTTTACCAGCAGAACCACCGTGCCGCCTAAAAGGATAGATGTTCCATAAATAACTTCAAATTGCACCTTGTATTAAATTACAGCCCACAAGGAGCTAAGGGTCAAGAGTAGGATCAGGCCTTTATGGAAGCTAAAAAGATCAATACATCTAAATAGATGATGATCTGTATTTAAAGTGAAATGACCTCTGATAGTATATATTTACAGAGGATCACAGGGAATAAAGATGATGCCTGAAACCCAATTGGTTTGACCTTTCTTAGACTTGATCCAGTTCTTCACATGGTTGTTTTATGAGCTCATGGAAAATAACAGTATTACTGCACCTGTATCATAAAAAAAAAAGTGTATGACTGTTGCCATAGTAGACTCCAGAGTAAAATAAGGAGGCATGGATGGATATAGTAGGATGATGATAACAGCCAACCGTGAGTCAGTAGATAAGCTTCTGTTGTCCGTCAGGCTTTGTAAGAGGAACATAAGGATGAGTCTGTGAGTAATAGCATTCCATTCTTCCCCTGGCTTTGCTCTTGTGTGCAAACTTGACTCTCACAGAGGGAGTTGCCACTAAGCCGCACGGAATGGTGGGTAATCGTGTGGTCACACTTGACAACATAGATAAATGTGTCCCAGCGGAGTAGCTAATCAATCGTGAATCCAAGTGGGAAGATAATCACCCAATGAGCCTCTTGGCCTAACTAGTCGCCTTCGTCCATAGTTTAAACAAAAAACACTTTGATGGCAATAGTTATGCTTGTGATCTTTGAATTGCATATACATCTTTCTGAATGATTTTTAGTGATCCATCAAAAATCATCTCTGTCCAGGAATCCAGGTTCAATCCAAAACCACCACTTGTTACCAGGTAGGTATTGATCACCAGGTAGCTAGACTATAGTCAATGTCATGGAAACAGCAGTGCTTATTCTTGCGTAGATGTGTGCTTGTTTGTTGTCTTGTTTTTTTTTTCAAACACATTTCATTCCATTAGCAACGGTTTGAACTAGACATAACACTTTCAGCTTGATTCTCGACACAAGGCTCTCAGTTTGCATTGGTCGCGAAATATGACGTTTGGAGGTTATAAATGGCACACCCCATGACAATATAACTTCTCACGTCACAACAACTGTATTGTAAAGTACCGTAGTTTATTATAAATTAGTGCTAGACTACGGAGCTTTGAGTTCAAAGTAGTTTTTTTTTTTCAAATCAGTGTGGGTTATGTCGCTGCTGTATGAATGCAATACCCCTTGTATCACCATTTACAACTGCTACAATATTAAGTAACGTAAATAATGTATCTCAACAGCATGACCTGATGCTGTATCGACTCATACAGTATGTGTGCATGGCTACTTGATGCGTGCCACCAAATTCTAAAAATTGTGAGGCAATTGTAATTTTGAAATCGAATCACAGATGTGTATTATACATTAAAGTACATGAATCATCATCATTGCCTGAGACTGGAGTTTAGGTTTCACACTAAATATATTTAGTTATTTATGTAGTTACTTTTTTATAACTTAAACTGTATTTTCTATTTGGTTTCAAGATGTATAAGAAGTTTAACTGTGGAAAAAATTCTGGTTAAATATTTATTACCTATTTTCTGCACTATAAGACTCACCTAAAAGCCTTATTTATTTTCTCAAAAGCCAATGGTGCATCTTATAATCCGGTGCGCTTGATATATGGATCAGTATTGAGCCTTTAGTGCAGTTCGGACTAATGGATGCATAATGTAACCCGAGCCTCTATTGTAGCATCTATTTTATGCGCCTTATAATGCAATGCATCTCATAGTGCGGAAAATACAGACTTGAAGTTGGACTAGTTCAGTAAGTTCCTCCTGACTTGTGATTTCAAACAGCAACTTGATGATCTTGAACAGACACTGTTAGGAAAGACATTTTGGCCAACATCAGTGACTACTTTTGGATGAAGACATCCTACTGGTACACCAAAACTTTGTAGAAAGGGGGAGCTAAACTTCAGATTGTCATTCTCAGTAAGTGTAACTGCCAGATGTGTGGTCCAAATGGCAGATACATGGATGCTTTTTTGTCATGCACACCCAGCACCGATAAATAAATGATGTTTGACCATAACAAGGTTGGGTGGATTTTACATTTTGCCTCGTCATTGTCAGCATTTCTTCCACCAGTGTGGATTTGCTTCTGGTGATGAGTCCGCCAAGTGTTTAACCAAGGAGTAAATTGCTGCTTAGTCTCTGGCCAATCTCTGATCTTGTGTGAGTTGATGGAGTCAGCGGTGTAGAACTGAGTGCAAAGAGCCTTTGGCAGAGTCTTTGGGAAGACGGCCCAGGTAAGATAAAGGTTGTCATTGAGTAAATATTTACTCTGTGCAGTTGTGCAGTTATAACATCACTTGATGCATAGCCCCCCAACCCACCCCCATACCTGAGTGGGTTTTTTCCGGGCGCTCTGGTTTCCTCTCACGTCCCCAAAACACGCATTCATTGGAGACTCTAAACTTCCTGTGATTGCGATTGAGACTGCTGACTGTCTCTATGTGCCCTGTGATTGGCTGGCAACAGGGTTAGGGTGTACCCCGGCTCCTGCCCAAAGATACCTGGGATAGGCTCTAGCATCCCTTGTGAGGATAAGCAGCTCATTAAATGGATGGATGGATGGATGGCTGTCCAAACCGGGCAACACTGTAGAGGCAATTGGAATTGGGTCACTGTTAGTGGACGGTTAGTGGAACTGATGGATAATATTGTGCAACCTGTGGTTGCTTGCTGAATGCCCAAGGACATTACCACCGACCACACCAAGTGAGCGCCGTACGTTGAAGCAACATGGTGGCCTTCACTTGTAAGGTCAAGTCACGGTCAAGTAGCCTCACGAGCTGAAGGTCTAACCACTGTAAATGCTGACTGTTGGTCACACATTTAACACAGGCATATCAAGATTTAGCAGTCTTCCTTCCACCACACTTATTTTGTCTTGTGATTGAGCGAGTAAAAAATCTTTCATCTGACCTGTAATTGTGTGGAAAGGGGAAATTGATTCAAAATTGGCAATAGCAATGGGACAAGTGAAAAGGAAAAGAAAATACATGTCATTATCCAAGCCGCTTATCCTCACAAGGGTTGCGGAAAGGTGGAGCCTATCGCAGCTCGCTTCGTGCGAAAGGCGGACTACACCCTGAACTGGTCACCAGTCAGTCAAAGGCCAGATATCGACACCATTACTAAGCGGGAATCGATCAAACGCTGCCCACACCAAAGGAAGGCATATGTACCACTACACCAACAGTGACTCCACAAAAATACATATACAGTACATATATATTATCATTCTATTTTGTCTGTATTGTATTTTTTTCATCAAAATATATTATTCCCATCATTAAATGTGATTATAGTGCTATAAAAGAGTTTAACAAAATTTGTATTCATCCTGGACCCTGACAGTGTGGATGTCAGGGTTCAATGCACGCATATGTCGAATGAGGCAGAGATTGTTGCAGTACATACACTCCATACGAGGTGGCGATAATGTGCCTTGAACTTTTTGCCAACGTCCAAGCACGTTGGCATCGTAAATGAGAAACTGTACCTGGTTAAGTAAAGGTCAAATAAAGAAATTAATCAATAAATAAAATGCATTATGCTGACCCTCAGTTGGTGCATTAAGACTCTACAGAATATATCAATTTATCTCATGTACTTCTAAATGTTTGACTACTATTACCACTGTCTGCTGAAAAATAAATGAAATGAAAATAGATGGTGTAGTGAAGTCCAATCAAATGTGCTATGACAAATAAACTAACATCTAGCGTAGAATACAAACCCTATATAGAATGTGAACAGTGTGGTTTAAATAGTTAAGTGGCTAAATAGTGCTCGCTAGTTTAAGTCAGATGCAAGAATATCTCTTTAGATGATACACAATCCTACGGATAGTCAAGATGCATTATTCAGCGAGTTGCAAAACACTTTCCTACTGTCATTTATTCATCATAAGCTGCGCTGTGCCTGTAAGCCCCACGGATGCAATTTGAGTGTAAATGAATGTCTTTTCATCTCGACTGGATTGCTCATAAATTGTTCAGAACGGAAAGATGAAGCACACACCTAATTAGATGGAACAACTTGATCTTTCCTGTGAAACTTGTGGTTGCCGTTACCTTATCATTCTTGCGAGTACTAGCACTCGCACTACGGGCCTTTGACGTACCACTTGCAATTTAGAGCATATCTCTCCAATGTTCCAAAATAGGCTAAATCAATAATGTAAGTTGGAATTGCAAAATTCAAAGTTAGTGTGGAAAAAAATAAAAACCTCCCTAGAAACAGACCAGCCGCTGCCTTACAGTGTAAGTAAAAGACTGAAGCGAGGATTGTGGATTTAAAGATCAGTGCAGGGTTAGCGCTCGTCATTTATATTAGCAATTTGAGCCCATTAAAAAGCTTCGGAGCTGTTCTCCTTCAAACCACTTTAATGAATCTGATATGAATTTGCAGTTCTACAGCATACAAAGAAATCAAATACTGTGTGCGCATGAATATTCATCAAGTGTTTATTCTGTAAGTTTACGTTTATTTACTTCCATGGACTTGACACATCCAATTACATTTCTGTTAAGGGGTCTCAGAACAGCAAAACCACACCACACATTGCATCTGCCCATTTATGTGTGGGACACCATCATCATCACCAATGTATCCCTAATAATTGATACTGATGCACATAATAGTTGACATCAATTTCTGTCGTATTTGAAAAGAGAATACTATTTTAGTAGTGCCTTTAGCTTTGGAATGCACATGGAAATCTATTGAATCATTTGATATGTTTTTAAGTCATTTTCAATGTTAATCATTAGTTAAATAACCTGTAGCTGCCGACCAGATCCATCCCACCATTATCTGAGCTGCTTATACTCACAAGGGACGTGGGAGTGCTGGAGTCTATCGGGGTACAGCCTGAACTGGTTTCCAGCCAATCGCGGGGCACATGTAGACAAACAACCATTCACACTCACATTCACACCATCGAACAATTTAGAGTCTTCAATTAATGCTTTTATTTCTCTTGGTGCCTCAGTAGAGCTCAGAAGATTATTAAGGACACTACACCTGCCAGTTATCACTGTTTGAGCTCCTGCCCTCTGGAAGGCAGTACAGATGTGCAAAACCAATGACCAACAGACATTTTTTTCCAAGAGCCATTAAGACTCTGAACTGTCATCTTTCCTCTAGCCGTGCTATTAATGCAAAGGCACACTGATTTTGATATCTTGAATAACCTTTTTTATGCACTTTGTTTTCCAAGTGTATTTTTAGTTATTTGTATTTATTTTTATTTTTATACTGGTTTTATGTATGCACTGACTCAGGAGAGGCTTTCCTATTTTGTTGTACAGTAGCATGAAGACAAATGGAATTCATTTATTCATTCAGTCATTCATGTTTCTGGGATGTGGGAGGAAACCGGACTTCCTGGAGAAAACCCACACAGGTACTGGGAGAACATGCAGACTCTACACAGGGAGGCCCAGGATTTGAACCCCAGTCCTCAGAAGTACGAGGCAGACACTAATAATTTGTTTACTTTTCCACTGTCCTTTTTCCTAATTATTAAAAATCGATATATTTTTTCTCAATTAAAAGACCCCATGCTAAGTATTATGGTACATTTCTTAGTTTTGACCTTATCTGAGAGATTGTGACATTAAATGTGATCACACATTCTCACATCCAAACAGATTCTGTCGTTCTTTGTGGATGTTGGCATCTGGTTGCCTGGCGATGGGATTCCAAAATAAGACACATAATAGACTCTGACTCGACAAAGCCTTTCTGCCTGCCTCAAGTGTTATTTGTTTTTGCCTTTTGATTGTCTGTACAAAGCGCACTTGAAATAGTACAGTATATATTTACATGTATTGTTTTTACATTCAATTATAGAATGAGTAATTATATATTTTTTTAAATGTGATAATGATGATCTATTTTCTTGCTGAGTTTTACAACCACTTCCCAATTACCATTCACTGGATAATTTGCTGTATTAACAAAGCCATCGCTTGTGTAATGATCAAATATGCATTAGGGGGCTATAATGCAGTTTGCAAAATATGTACTGTATGCCTTGCCTGTTTGTTATAAGAGCAACTTGCTGATCTCCTGACCCAATTCTGGCCATCCTACTTACATGATATTGAGTGTCAAGGGTGATGGATTTCTTCCCCGAATTTCATCCTAATCCCCCATTCATCCAAAGTCATTTTTTTTGTGCTGACTTTTGTCGCAACTTCCGCTCTCCGCGGCCTAGCAAATCCCAGCAATTTGGGATATTTCATTTGCATATTGGGATTCAGCTGGGCCAGAGGTTGATACAGTAGGTCACGAGTTTGAACCCGGATAACATGACAAGACACAGGGATGAGTTGGATTTCAGTGTAATCAGGCCCTCACAATCATTCACAGAAAGGAGGGTTTTAATTCAGTTCACTGCTTTCTCATCAACTTACTTAGTTTTGATCATCTCAGTACTACTTATTCTTGTTGTTGTTTTTTTGTTGTTGTTTTTGCTTCCAGATTGTCACCATCTGGTACATTGTGATTGTTTCCATTGTTTGCCTTTGCATTGATGAGTTGTGATTCTGCATTAGAGGCAGGGGTGATATATTTCAAATACTGTATATAATTTATATCGAAAACAGAGAATGGATTCATTTTTACAGTGCTGTCTTATAGTCCATTCAAACAATCTACGGTCTATGGCTGAATTTGTTATATTCGCAAAGTAATCGGAACAATTACATTGATCTAGGAAAAGATATATATATACATAAATGCAGCACTTCCACCCACCAACCCCATTTCAAAAGCTAAAGTCAAAGATCAGAGAGTTGTTTTATGTATTAACAACTACTATCAAATATTGTTCACAAATTTATCAAATAATTTATGAGTAAGTACTTCTCTTTTACCAAGATAATCCATCCACATCACCTGGAGAATATTCACATGCCGATTAGACAGCACAATTATTACACAAGCAAACACTCAAAACAAATTGGTTATTCAGTTTTGATGTCTAGTCTCCTTTGTTCTTTTTTGACTGTGTACTTTTATGTAAAGCTATTATTATTATTATTATTATTATTATTACGGTATATGTGTCTCAGGTTGAGGGCGGCTTGGTGGGTCGGATGGTAAAGTGTTGGCCTCACAGTTCTGAGGACCCAGGCCCTCCCTGTGTGAAGTTTGCATGTTCTCCCTCTGCCTGCATGGGTTTCCTCCGGGCACTCCGGTTTCTTCCCACAACCCAAAAACTTGCAGCATCAATTGGACACTCGAAAGTGCCCCAAGGTGTGATTGTGAGCGTGGCTGTCTCGATGTGCCCTGCGATTGGCTGGCAACCAGTTCAGGGTATACCCCGCCTCCTGCCCGTTGACAGCTGGTATAGGCTCCAGCACTCCCCGCGACCCCCGTGAGGATAAGCAGCAAAGAAAATGAATGGATGAATGTCTCAGGTTGCCCACAATTAAAGGCCATTCTAAAATGTGCATGGTTACAGGTTGTTTTTTTGGTAGATTTAGGTGTGCAAAGTCTTCTCGGCAGTTTTTCTTGAACACATGGAATATCTAAATTATGATTTAGTAAACACACTTAGAAAGATCCTTAAAAAAAACGATGAACTACACGTTTTACACATTGTGTAGCCCCACACTGGGCTACTATGAAGACAAAAAGGATCTGCATCGACTCCTCTTCTCAGCATTACTGTAATTCCAGTCTCCCTCAGCAGTGCCAATGCGTTGCCATAATAGCTATTAAGATGCTACGGTTTTCAATAAGCTTTTATTGAGTTATGGACGTCTGAGGGCTATTTTGCCAAAGGAACTGATGAGACATCAGTGTGCCTCTTGAAGTGCCTCGTCGACGGTAAGCTTGAAAGTAAGTCAATTAGCTCGATTGTTTTATAGTGGCCGGAGTTCAGTTGAAGTTTGGAATGTAATTTTTATATGTGAAAATTCAACCGGTACTCTTAAAATAAAAAAATAAAAGAATCTAGATATAGCAGCCCCAACAGATTCTACTCTACTTTAAACAGCATAATTAAATAATTGTAATTTAAGACTTATTCATTCATTGTTCTCCAGTTAAACAACCATCTTTCAATAATTTGAAAATACTGAAGAGGTAATTTTCTAAGTCTAATGATATGCCACATGGTGTGATACTTTTTGAAACGACTCTGTGTTCCACCAATAATAGAATTGCTTCAATGAAATAAAGATGTTCTATAAGTAACCCATCACTGCTATCACTGGTAATAATCGTACAGCCAATGCGTACAAATCAGATGGTTCATATTGGGTCTTTATGGCGCACAAGGGGGCATGATAGGAGGCTATCTGGATATAACGCTTCAGTGGGGAGTAATTTGTGATATTTTTTGGTTTTGTTTTGTTTTACTGCTTTAAAACTCTTTCACCAGTATTCATTTGTCTTATTTGTTTTATCCATCCATCAACCACTGATCCATCCATCCATCCATCCATCCATCCATCCATCTATCCATCCAAGCAGTCATTTAAATCCAGGTTTTATTGTGATTCGTTTGGTCGACAGGTTTCGCATACTTTCAGTAATTTAGATTTTCATATAAATCAAGTAAACAGTTCAGAAAAGAGTAAAGGATCTAAAGAAGTATTTAATTGTTGATGCTTCCTGGATGAAGAGCCATCGTCCGGTCACTTCATCAGTGTTATATTATTAGCTTTGGGGCAACACCGCATCTCACATCAATAGCTTTGCCCATCTAATGAGATAATTACCTGGCAAGCGAAAACTGTTGAGTCATCGGTATCAAAAATAAAACTGTATAAAGTAGTGGCTGAGTGAAAGCTCACCTGAGCCCATACAGCACAGTACCATCCGGGTGCAGTCGGATCATTCTGTTTTTCACAGTGACACCGTGGACGAAAGACTTCTTGTCATTGAGGAAGTAGGTGTCAGGCACCCACAGTTGGTCGGCCACGCGGTTATCTAAGGTCAGGTTGAGGGGAATCTCTGAATACGACAAGCGCTTATCTCGCCAGGCCTGCTGGAAGTACATCGTCAGCGTGTAGTCCTGTAAGCGAGGGAACAAAGAAGGATGTGCAGTAACAAAAAGAAGTTCAACGTGATGAAACAGATATGTGAACTGAAGTGTGGATGTGGGAGAAAAGAGAGAGCAGAGAGAGTTACTCTTAAATGCAAGCGTTTTACACAGCTGTTCTGTGATATAGTACTTCTACACGGCCACCTTTCATTTTAGAACCACGCTGGCCTTCAATATTAGATGAAGCCCACTTAAAATGTGAGCGTAACAGCACAACTACAAAGAAAAAGAGCTGTCTGAACAAAGTTGAAGGGGATGCCTTCTCTTCATAGCACTGTGAGCATGAGAATACTGAAATATGCCTTACCATACTTTATAAAACAAAAATACCATTTGAATATATTTTCTGCCATGTGCTGCCATCACAGTGTACATTTACTGTACTGCGTGGTCTATTTAAGACATTGTTTGCCAGTCTGCTGTCTAATTTTGCCAGTTACTCTGAGATGTCTACCCCTAGCTGATTCTCTTTTCATTATTTCTTATCTCGAAAATAGATGGCTGAACAAATGAAAGATTAAACATCCACCAAACAGATTGTTTGCAATGTTCCAGGGTCAAATGTTCTGGTTCTCACTTTCCTTGTTAAATGGTCATACATTTACTGAATCTTGACAAATCCGATGCAGCTTAGATGACACACCTAACAGGTTTGTTATATCAAGACAGACATGCCATGTAAGTGGTACATGTAGTAGCCTCTCCTTTTGTAGTAACTTATAATTTAATAAGACATATAGTAGCTCCCACATGCCACAGAACACTAGTAGACCACAATAAAACAAAATAAATCATATTTGTAATAGCTTGTCAGAGAATGAAAGGTCTTTTGGCCTGGTACACATGGATTTGTGATTAAGGCATGAGCAATTGTTTTTCCACCGCTGCGGAAAGTAAAAGATGGCAAAGTTAAGTTGCACGGGGACCGCTGTATAAATACTGTATAAATATATGTATAAATATTGTAGATTGAGCAGATGGCATAATGTTTATGCTTATCTTCAGATGAAACTACTTCTATCTCGTAAGTCTGCTGCGGAACGTTGATACATGATAGTCCGAGCAGTGGCGAGACGAACATTTGGCACCTGAACCAATTTCATCCACCTCTTAACACCGGCATGAGCATGTTGCTATTATACAAGCCAAGGAACGGTACCTTGATTTGCGAGTTTAAATCCTTCTGCGGCCATGCTTTTACCTCAAACACAACTCAAATCTTCTTTCTCTATTAAAATGAATGGAAATGCCATTCATCTGTTCAGGTGGCTTAAAACACTAAGAAAATAGTATTCTACATTATTGTACTTTATAGAAAAATACATTAATAACATTATTCAAATTATTTTAATGTTGAGGATATTTCAAATGGGCATTATGCTGCTCATTCTGGTAGGCACACCTTGAACAGTAGGGGCAGTATAATACGTACAAACACACCATGTAGATTTGATGATTAAAAAGATTTGACCGTCTTAACTAAACTGCATGAATCATTGTTTTTGCAGAGTATATATAATATATACTGGCCAGTTGTGTTGTACGCTTTATTTTTTTTAATCCTTTTTATTAAAGCTTTGTATGCTCTATCTGCACGTGTTGCTACTGCTTGGGTTCAAATATATGTTCAGAGGTTGAAATGAGGGATTAAGATGGATGCTAGTTTCCTTAGCCTGTCTATGTTTATTTGTTGTATTTCGTTTAGCATTTAGCGAGCGAAACTTTTCTTTAACAATGTAAATATGATTTGGGTAAATAAATACACACACAGGTTTAGCTTAAAGTTAACTTGAAATGGGAGTAGCATTAAAAAGCTTGGAACAACCCATGTGGTTGCACTTGGCTTCTTTTTGAAGCATTGTGGACTACTTTGTATCTGCCAAACTGCTGCTTGTTGTGAAGTTTGCTTGAACCATAGATGGCGCTCATAACACATTTTTTTTGCTCACAACCACTGCACTGAAAAATAAGTTGTTGAGAATGATAAAATAATGGTAAATTAAGTCAGTAATTCTGATGATGTTTCTGCCTCGCTGCGCTGGTCCTAAGCCCCACTCATTTTGAGCAATTGTTGAGTTTTATTAGAAAAGATAATACATTTTCTGTAAAGTTTCTAGCGACACATCGACACAAAGTGGGAACCTGTTAATAATTCATAAACAAATAGAGGAATTCCTTTTTCATCGCCTGTGAAATTCTGCACAATAAATCTAGGACACCGTCAGCCCACACAATCATTCTGGAAAAAAGCAACTTTTTATATAAACTATAACTCTTACATAAACTTCCTTTCTCAAGGAACTTTCTTTTGCCATGACTGACATACCCATTTCCTGGCAAAGAAACTTGAGCATGCATTTTTGAACATGCCTGGTAAGATACAAACGCGATTATTTCAGAGCACCTTCGGGACTCGCATGTCGCCTGGAGGAGTTTGGGTAGCGGGAGCATCTTTTATCCTCTTCCAATTTGACACATTTTGTCATACTTGTTGTGCACCTTATGTAAACCCTTGCACTTGAAATTGTACTTACTATGGCGTGGTAGCATTTTGGGAATTTGGCAGTGTAATTAGAACAATTCATAGTTAAAAACTTGATGTGTGATGTCTCACGACCAAAATATCTGATATGGCTTGGAGAAATGATTTTTCTTTTCTTTTTCTTTTCTTCCTTTGTTCCCACTCACACCAACTTCTCAGCTGCACGTGCCGCTTTCGCAACACTTCCATTTCCAGTTGACGATTATGTAATGCTCACACTGGCATGCTGTGTATTGCAGCACGTGTGGGTGAAGAGATGCTTTTTACCACCAAGCGTTTTTAAGAAGCTACTCGGTACCCTCCAAAACAGACCATTGCAAGTACTTTCTCACGCATGCTTGTAATTCGTCTTTACACAGCTTCAACACTGATTACACATGCATTACAGATAGTCCAAGCCACTTAAATTCTTGTTTTGGGGGATTTTCATAATTATAGAGGCACTAACCATCTCAAAACAAGCTGTTTGGAATAGAATTTAGTTGGAAATGGTACAAACACAGGAACATTATATTTCTTTAATTGTTTTTCTTTTTTCACTTCTTTTATTTTTACCTGACTATATACCTCGAAAGGATTTTAATCATCCCAACGATTCAAGACAAGCATATTTTGCCATAATTGTAATGAGACTAGTGAGTGGAAGTTCAAGGCTGGGGGGAAGAGATGACTCCCTTGGGTTGCACCAGAGGATTCATGTGGAGGAGCAGCGACCGGAGAAAAAAATGAACAGAAAAGACACATTTTAATACTTCAAACATAGTGTACATAAATGAAGTATACTGTAAATGTAAACATCCCCTTTCATCCATTTTAAGTGTAGACGGGCAGCATTGCCAGAGTTAGTTAGGGTTCATAGCATTAATTAATTTGGAGCGTTTAGAACGGTTGTGTTTTCAAACATTTATATGTACAATTATATTTAACTTTTGTGTGAAATTCATTTGCATAGCATATTTTTTTCAAGAAATTTTATTTCTTATGTATAAGGGCGCGGCACGGTGGGTCAGCTGGTAAAGCGTTGGCCTCACAGTTCTGAGATCCCGGGTTCAATCCCAGACCTGCCTGTGTGGAGTTTGCATGTTCTCCCGGAGCCTGCGCGGGTTTCCTCCAGGCACTCCAGTTTCCTCCCACATTCCAAAAACGTGCAACATTAATTGGACACTCTAAAATTGCCCCTGGGTGCGATTGTGAGTGCGGCTATTTGTCTCCACGTGCCCTGTGATTGGCTGGCCAGTTCAGGTTGTACCCCGCCTCCTGCCCGTTGACAGCTGTGATGGGCTCCAGCACTACCTGTGAGAACCATGAGGATAAGCGGCGAAGAAAATGGATGGATGTATAACTGCAGCATTGATCTTAATATAAGTAACATATATTATATGTATAATTTTGTCTTATTACTGACTATAATGATTCTTTTTTTGTACAAAATGCTCCAAAACTTTGCAGTAATAGGCTCCGCAGAGACCATTCCGTCTTGCAGTCTTCGAACTCATGGCTTTATCTGAAGACGTTCTGCAGGATGCACAATTCTACCCACCACTTCCAGTCCACTTTTAAATGTGTTTTCATCTCAAATAGACAACTGACAATCACTGTCGACTAGAGTGGGTGCTGCGTAAGTGTGGCAGGGTTTTAAATATGTCCATTGTCATGCCCCGCAGCCTTTTATTGCAGCCTTATCTACTTGAGGAAGTTGTGGCTTGCTTTGTCGGATGGGCTCTGTGGAGGTGACACTGTGGCTTCGCCAAACTTTCCTAAAAGGCAACTATTGTCTGCCTTGTCTCGCTGCGGGAGGAGGAGGCTCTAAATTAGCAGAGCGTCTGCAGTGACAGTGCGTGTGCACGTGGAAGTGCAAGTGATGCTGTCATAATAACAGTCGTAATGAGCATCACTACATAAACTGTGTTAGCAGAGAGTGGGCGAGAGATGCAAAGCCAAAAGGAAGGAGGAGTGATGCAGGAAGAATGACAGTAATTTATGAATATGCCACAGCTTCGAGCTGTCAGTTTAAGGCAATAACAAAGTCATTGTCATATTCACAATGCTAAAATTATTACTAAATGTAAAACTTTATTGTAATAAATTAGTAACCCTACGGCAAGTTCCACAGCATAGCCGCATTTTTTACGGCTGATGTAAAGCACAAATGGTGAAATAGTCATGGTCAATGTGTGGTGGCCAACACCCCTTCACAGGTTTGGTAGACAGACAAAAGATTTTGGATAGTTTCTAAATAATTATATGAATTACATTGAAAGACTTGCTTAGAATAACTTCACATTTATGCAAATTTTTGGGAGACTCTCCTTGTAAGGGGGAAAATAATGTAAGGGGCCTGAGAATATAATATTTTGCCATGGAAGTCATTTTTTTTCCTCTAGGCCCCAATTGCCTGCTGATCACAGGGAGAAATTATCAACCCCAGTCACACACACACACACACACACACAAAGTTTCTGACATGGTTAGAGCATCTGCGTCACAGCTCTGAGGACTGGGGTTCAAATCCCGGCGCTGCCTGTGCGGACACTCCAGTTTACTCCCACATCCCAAAAACATCCATTAATTGGAGCATCTAAATTGCCCCTTGGTGTGATTGTGAGTGCGACTGATTGTGTTTATGTGCCCTGTAATTGGCTGGGAACCAGTTCAGGGTGGCGCCAATCTTGATCGAAGGTAGCTGGGATAGGCTCCACCACTCCCGTGACCCTTGTGAGAACAAGCAGTTCAGATAATGGATGGATATTTCCAAGACCACCACCATCGATATGTTCCTTGGAGACATTGGGTTGGAGGATTCACTACCCCAACCAGCAAACGGCCCAAGAAAATCGACAGAAACAGCAGTCAGACTTTGGACGCATACACATGAGAATTATTGATCATTACGGTGGATTTTCGCTTTACGATACTACCAAGATTTAACGTTTTGTGGTTATGAACAATATCACCATCAGAATATGTTGTCACGCAGCATTAATGGTGACTTATTGCCTTACTTTCTGTTTTTAATTTGATAGAAATATTTACTGTAATTCTGATTCCATTACCACATTGGGATCTGACTTCGGTGGCTTCGAATTTGTCACCAGTGCAGGAACGGAAAACTGAGGACCCCTGTGTACGTATTATCTCCAAATTAATTTGGACACATGCATTTTTTTCAATTCAAACACTACTCTGTAATGAATACCTATGGTCTGCCCTCCATATTATGAGGCCATTATCAGAAGACAGTATCTATCGTATACTCTTAAAGGAGCCAAAAACAATCAAGTTGGGACATAAATGATCCCCTAAGTGTCCCACATTTTTGGTTTATCTGTTGTGTGTTTGTTTCTGAACAATAACCAACATTACGGCAAGTGGTGTGAACCCGAGGACAATAAAATGCATATTGATATCCAGTAGAAATAATGGAAATTATTGGAACTCATCTCGGGTGACACGGTGGAGCAGCTGGCCTCACAGTTCTGGGGTCCAGGAATTAATCCCAGCCCTACCTGTGTGGAGTTTGCTTGTTCTCCCCATGCATGTGTGGGTTTTCTCCGGGCACTCCTCCCACATCCCAAAAACATGAAACATAAATTGGACACTCTCAGTTGTGATTGTGAGTGCGACTACTGTCTGTCTCCATCTGCCCTGTGATTGGCTGGCAAGCAGTTCGGGGTGATCCCTGCTTCCTTCCTGTTGACAGCTGGGATAGGCTCCAGAACTCTCGCGACCCTTGTGAGGATAAGCGGCTAAGAAAATGGATGGCTCTCATCCACGCACACCGACCTCCGTTCACCTCTGATCCTCCAAGTTGCACCGTCCACTAACTCTTGACATCAGATACCCGCCCCCATGCCACATGGCTGCTCTAGGATTAGGAACAATACCAAGAATGAATATTAAAGTTATTCACGGGATATGTGTTTTTTTTTTTTCCTGTCCTCAGTCTAAGCCTTAGATTGTTGCTTTTGGCTTCATTTGTACTGATTTCCTCTGTCCAGGGAGAAACACAATAAGTCCTTACAAAGTACCGGTGCACGACATAATACAAGGTTTGACTATTTTCTAACATTCCACCATGACAATTATTCTTGGATCCCTCCAGTGCATCTATTCATCGATTCATGGCCTTGCACTCATATTGTGCTTTTCACACACAAGCATCTGCATTTCCGGCAAACATCATTTGCAACAATCATTTAACCTATCCATATATTAAGTGACTAAGTTAGAAACACCATTCAAGTTTTAGAATGTAAAACTTCCCTAATCTCCCTTGACTCTTTAATGCCTGAATCAGACTGCAGGACAAATTTGTTAGACCTCTGCTGTAAAATCTTGCTGTATCGCGGTCTCACAGCAGCAATGCCACACGATATGTATTCTGATACAAACGTACCACGTTTTTTACAATCTGACCTGTGGCCTTTTAGGCTGATTGAAACCTGCTTGTGTGGAAAGCTAGTTTTTGAGAGAAGACAGGCAATTGATCAAATAGAAGGGAAAGACAAATGTGATGAGGTCAGAGTTGATATTGGCACGCCGATTAAAAAAGGAGAATTTGGTTTTGGGTGAGGACCAGCAGCTCGGCTAGGAGACAAAACCAAAATAGCGAGCACTTAGGTTCCATATTTCTTTCTTCCATCTACACTCAAAGCCTGTTTTTCATTTGAGAGGTGCTGAATGAAGCGAGGGGCTTATTAAGGAAGGATAAAGGGCTTCAAGGGGGTAAATGTGAGGCACCCAAAAGCTCAGCAGAGCGGCGATGCAAATTGCTTATATTCTTCACAGCTTGCCACTTCCACGATCTGATATCAGCACCAGCGCTGACCTCCTTCTGATGGTTTCTCTTTCTGCCTTTATCCCTCTACCCTTTCCTCACTTTTGCTTGCTTTACCTATCTTCCTGTGTCCCATTTCCAGGAAAGTACATCCATCTTAATCTCTCTAGAACTCATGCTGTGTCCATTTGTACACTTTGTACACATATCAGTCCCCTACTATTTACTATTATAATATCACCGGTGGAGGCGTTGTCGCAATTGCCACAACTGATTAGTCGCAGTGACTCAGGAGACCAAAATGGGGTTGGGCTTGGGTTATCAATAGAGGCCACGTCTTGTGGAGACCAGGTTGCTTGGAAGTCGCTAAGGAGTCACCACACAGTAGCAGCAATGGCTCTGCAGTTGAAACTTGAAACCGTTGGAGTGAACTTTTCTATGTTGAGGTTTTTTTGTGCTAAAATGAAACTTAGGTTTTTGTGAATTTCTATTCTGAGTGAGGATGACAAGTTTTACCAACAAGTGTTTTGTCTACCAAAATAATAACTTTATGAAGTATTTAACTTTAACTGAGAGGTTAGAATTGATAAAAGGCAGTATAAAATGATTCTCCTCTATGTGGACAAAGTCTGTTCAAAAGACAACTTTGGATATTGTTAACTACTGCCCCAGAATGTATTTTACTCAAATGTGTTGTCACTTTTACAGGTCTGCTTGGATGGGGATTGTGGAAATGAAACTTTTCAAAAAACTCAATGACATTATTATTATGTGACCATACGCTAAGTTGACCTTTTAATCAGTCCTGTTCTGTGACCTTTAAAAGTCAATGAAACCTCCCTTTTCACATATTTCTATAATTTCTTTAATTTTCTTAAACCTGCTGGGGAGCAATGTGATCTCACCGCCCCTCAGCCAATGCTGCACTATCATCCATCTACTTCAGTGTCTTCAAAAAGCCCTCCAACAACAACAAGCGGCTTTCAATTTCCTATCCCGCACTGTCCTTTTGCCGCCAGCGACAGGCTATGAGGAGCCTAGCAGAGGGCACAGCTTCTCCAAAGAGGCCTAATAATAAGCATGGCAGCCCCCACCGAGCTGAGTGACATACAGTATATTCCCCGGTCTCCCGGCAGCTGCATACGAACTCCTTAATATTCAAGCATTGTAGCTGGAACAGCTTGTGCACTGCATGGAGTCAGCCTGCAACACACGTCCACCGAGGCTTCTGCAGGGGTTTCATTTCATTTCATTTCAGGGGCTGTTTCTTCCAGCATAAATAATTAAGTTTTACATTGTTGTATCAGCAAAACCAGTGACGTTCAGTTGGACTGACAGAGACACCTAAGATGACAAGAGAGATGAAAAGTTTAGGATACACAGGCTACCTGACACCTATCAATGTCTAATGCGTAATGTTTAATCTGTTCAAAATTACCGACAGCTAATTACAAATCCTCTGGCGAGAGCAATGATGTCAGTTAACTTAATCCCTGAATTTCTTTTTCCTGATCACTTCACACTTGTGACATTCATAGGCATCAATCATAACTGCCCCAATGACAATGAAAAAGTTTGCTTCTTAATATTCATAAATAACACTGTAAAAACGACAAACTTTTTCTTCTTCTTCTTTTCCTTTCGGCTTGTCCTGTTAGGGGTCGCCACAGCGTGTCATCTTTTTCCATCCAAGCCTATTTCGTGCCTCTTCCTCTCCAACATCCACTGTTCTCATGTCCTCCCTTACAACATCCATCAACCTTTTCTTTGGTCTTCCTCTCGCTCTTTTGGCTGCCAGCTCCATTCTCAGCACCCTTCTTCCAATATACTCACTCTCTCGCCTCTGAACATGTCCAAACCATCGAAGTCGGCTCTCTCTAACCTTGTCTCCAAAACAATCAACTTTGGCTGTCCCTCTAATGAGTTCATTTCTCATCCCATCCAACCTGTTCACACCAAGCGAAAACCTCAGCATCTTTATTTCTGCTTCCTCCAGTTCTGCTTCCTGTTGTTTCTTCAGTGCCACCGTCCCTAATCTGTACATCACGGCCAGCTTCACAACTGTCTCAGTTTTAAGAACGACAAACTAGGGGCTAATAATAATCCAATAATTTTCAGTTGTGATAGTCCTTATTAGGGTTGTGCATGAGCTGGAGCCAATTGCAGCAGACTTTGGGTGAGAGGTGGGGTTTTTGATATTTGGGAGGAAGTCAGCGAACATGGTGAAAATGCACAAATGGAAACTCCACACAGGAAGGATTCAAACCCCCAACCTCAGAGCTGTAAGACACACTGACCACTTCCTGACTGTGTTGTTGATGGAATACACTTTGTCAAAGTGTCTTTTATAACAAACAAGGACACTTTACAACATTTAGAAAACATAAAAGATAATATAATAACAGTAATTGGATTGTACACTTTTTTTTTTTTTTACATACATAGCCATTTTGCTATTGATTCGCTACTCAGTATGTCTCCAAAACATCAAACCAAGAATATAGAGAGAAAACATGTGATGCCAATGTTTTGGGACCATCAGTTTTCAAATTCATAATAGTACTGCTGCCAGAAAATCACACTGCATTGAATGCAACTGCTGAACCGACACATGCTAACATGCTAACGACAATGGAGGAGAATGAAGGACTCGTGTATTGCACAACACATTTTATCCAATAGGTGAGGTGTGCAACTTTGTTCCTAAATAGATTCCCTGTAAGTAAATGACCTTAAGCTTTCAAACACAATATCATGTCCTCTCGGGTAAAATTTTCTCTGTTTTTTTTTTTTTTTATCATTTATTTTGGGATGGACATTGCTTTAGAAGAAGCTCGCAGCCAATGGGGAAACAAATTTAGAGCCACCATAGTTTATGTTTTTCCTCTTCCAGAAGCAGGGATGCTTAGTTTAGGCAGTTGGCAGCTGCACAGCTTAACAGACGACATACAATTTATTAGAGTCAATCGGGGCATCTGCAAGCCCTCTTTGTGTCCCTGGAGAGGAATGTTGGAGTGAAAGGCCATTCGGAGAGAGAGAAGAGGGCTAAGCGAGGACAAGAACCACACAGATTATTAGTGAAGGATTAGTAAATGCTTGAAAATCCCGATGGAAGCTGTGAAAAAAGTTGACAAGGGTTTCTCTGTTATTATCGGTGTTATCTGCATACTATTCCAATTTATGAATGTAACTGCATGAAGTGTGTTTTTCTGGACATACTGGACATAGGCGTCACTCAAGCTTTGAATACCAGTGACGCACACACATCCTCACACACAGCATGCATAATGGAATTCTGGGCATTGACTGCTTTTCAGGTAGAACTTGAATTGCAAAACGCCACATACACACAATGTCCACGGTAATCTATTGAATGAGGACCATTGCCGGATCGATGTTAAATAAGGAGCCTGTTATCAGCCTTTAGCTGAAAGTCAACTCAAGCAATGATTTAAATTCAAATCCACCCTATAGATGTACGGCCCAAGCAAAACACAATGAAAAGAAGATTGAAACAATGCACATTGTTTAAAATATTTTAAATATGAAACAAACTTTAATTGAAACTACGTATCAAGGTTGGCATACTGTCCCTCGCAGTATATATATATATTTTTATAAATACAGATTATACTCTGAAAAAAGTGCTATTTTGTAACTTCTTACTACATACATACGTTCATGATGTTTTCAGTGCATAACTTGCTTCTTATACAGTATATCCATTGATACTTGCTGTCTATTGTTGTCTTGTAATGCTGCTCTAAAAAGTGATATGATTGTAATGTATCTCATAGTATCTTGATTTATGTTAGAGTATTGCATTGTATTACATAAACTATTGTCATTCAGTCTTTAACTCATTCAATGCCATAGACGTTTATATTCGTCAACTGGGATCCAATAATTTACTGACATAGACATAGTGGCCAAGTGTATTTTTCAGTGTTTCGTCATGGAAGAGGGTCTTGCCCAGCTTGTCTGCGAAACCACTGTAATGACTAGTAGATCCTATGGGGTGAGTCTCATCTTGTCACATCGATTAAGAGGGATAGATATACCAACATGTTGAAAGTCAGACAGATTTAGGCACCTGATATATGCATATGTGTGACGTAAAGTGTGTGTCACGATGCTTTGAAACGACAATGCAGTTCATGGAGTGCAGCATGGTGAACGCAATGTAAAAATGCCCACACTCGAGCCATGTGGTGAGTCAGCGTCGCTCATGGCATGTTTCTTAGTTGTTCTTCGGAAACAAACCATCAAAATCCCTTACTCAGGTTTGTTTTTGATGTTTTATAGTTTTGTGGGGGATGGAATAAAAACATTAGTGTCAAAGTCATGGTTGTGATTTTTCATATAAAACTTGTTTTCCCCACTACTTGATCGGAAACCGAAGTCTTTGGTGCGTTTGTTTTGTCTCCCTTTTGAAGACTCCAAACCAATGTTGAAATGGAGAAAGTTGTCCTTTCAAGGTCGTTTTATTACTTGCTTTTAGTGTGCTTTACAATGATTTTGAAAAAAGAAAAACACCTGCATTATTCTGACAACAAGCTCTGATAAAGCACCCTGGAATATAGTGCTCGATTGGATGCCGACAATGTGACTGCAAGAAACTGTGAAGTGGTTAGTGAGAGGCAGACAATACTGACCCAACAGTTGATAGGTTGTGATGACTAGCCAGAATGCACGAGAATAAATCTTCGCAGTTCACTAGAAACACATATATCAGCCAACCTCGCTGCGATGCTTTGTTGTCTCCATTGTGAAAAGCTTTACATTTGCAGTAGATACTTATTATTTGACTTTGTCTTTTGCCTCTAAAAGTAAACTTTCCCTGCTCTCATCCAGCCTAAGTAAATAAATGACCTTTTTGGTCATACTGGAACACATACATTTGTGCCCCTTGGAACAATCAAAAAATTGTTTACTTGATACGAGGCAGCATTAATAGGGTTCAATCATACATGCCCCATGGGCCAGCAAAAAAAAGGCCACTTTTTACAAGGTATATCATGTACATAAACATAAATGCACTCAGTTAGCAGCCCAGATGGTTGGGCAAAATTCACTTGATAAATAAAGTAAAATTGATTTTTTTCAAGCAAATTTGTATTGCATTGTATTTTTTTTTAATTGATAAAAAGACACAAGTCAATATAGTACTGCTAATATTCCAAAATGCATGGTGAATAAACATAAGCCTTCAGCCACTCTTTGAGGAAATCCGGGTAGTATCTCCGGGTAAAGCCTATCCGTGACAATCAAGCTGTAATCACAAACTTCATTCTCCACCTCTCAAGAACTTTATTCGCAGTGAGTCCAAGCAGACTAACAAATGCAGCAGCGGGCCAGTGGACTCAGATGGTCAGACGATTAAACCACTTTGACTTGTCACTGTCTAATCCCCCTCGCAGGCCAAGGCGCAAACCTTGTGTCATCATTCAATGCAGAGTGGAACATGTGGACACAGCTGAGAGTGGAGATTGCAAAAAAAAAAAAAAAGGACACCACTAATTTTGCATAAATATTGTTTATGTCAGCATTGTTAAAAGACAAAGCAAACTTAATGGTGATCTGGGGTAAAGGGTGTGTGAGCGGTAACATTCGAGAAGTTCCAAATAAGAATGGTCAACTTAGAATGTACGTGTAACATATTTGCTAGTGTTGCATTCAAGTGTCTAAACTTTTTCTGATAGTGAAAGTTTTCATGGGGATATGTTGGTACACTACTAGCATGAATAATGCATGTCGATCTTTGATTTTATTTTACAGTTTTTACACTTGAACCAAACATCCCTTGTGACTCTCTAAAAGATTGGGAGATTTGCTTAGAATATTTGCAGAATATGGACATCATAGTATACTGGATGCAATTCTCATATATTTCATTCCAGCAATTTTATCAAAGAATAGCATGTGGGAAATAGGGAAGTAAATGCAATAGTAACCTATATCAGTGATTTTGTGTGTGCCGTGAGAGATCGTCAGGTGTGCCGTGAGAAATTATCCAATATCACTTTTTTTTTTTTAAATTAACATTTATTAATAATTTTCTGCAAATATTATCTCATTGTCCAGTGTCCCTGCTGTAAAGGCTGGCAGAGTAATATAATATTTGTCCGTGTGACAACACGTAGCTGATTGCCTCGTTCCTCCAAGAGAATTAGTGATGCACCTGAGAGGCCGACACCTATTCCGTTATGCCTGGTGTGTGGCGAGAAGCTATCCAACAGCGCCATGGTGCCAAGCAAGCTTAAACGCCATCTCCAAACGACACACCCGTCGCTTCAAAACAAGCTGATAGACTATTTTGTTCGCCTGCGTGTAAACACAGAGAAACAGGCAACGTTTATGAGGAAAAAGCACAAAGCTAAATGAGAAAGCGCTCAAAGCTAGTTACCTAGTCGCCGAACTTGTTGCGAAATCAAAAAAGCCGCACACTGTGGCAGAGAGATTAATACTACCTGCCTGTAAAGCCATTGTCAACAAGATGCTCGGCCCTGATGCGGTTAAAGACATAGCTAAAGTCCCGCTCTCTGATAACACAATTGCCAGGCGTATTGATGACATGTCTACAGACATCGAAAGCCATGTTTTAGAAAAGGTACGCATCAGTAGGAAATTTGGGTTGCAAGTTGACGAGTCTACGGATATTAGTGGACATTCTCAGCTCTTGGCCTATGTGCGTTTTGTGGATGGAGATGCCTTTAGAGAAAACTTCCCATTTTGCAAGGCACTGCCAGAAAAAACAACTGGAGAGGATATTTTTCGGGTCACATCAGAATATCTTGACCAGGGAGGACTCACGTGGGAAAACTGCACAAGTGTGTGCACTGATGGAGCTGCAGCCATGGTCGGGCGCACCAAAGGCTTCGTGAGTAGAGTGAAGGAAAGAAACCCAGATCTGATTGTTACGCACTGTTTTTTGCACCGTGAGGCCCTCGTTGCTAAGACTTTACCAGCAGAACTGGTTCCTGTGTTGGATGATGTGGTGCGCATAGTGAACTTTGTAAAGACACGACCTCTGAAAAGCCGTATATTCGCATCTCTGTGTGAGGAAATGGGAGCGGAGCATAAAGCCTTATTGCTCCATACGGAGGTCCGATGGTTGTCGCGCGGTGCTGACCCGTGTGTATGGAACTTAAAATGTTTCTGACAAATGAGAGGTCTGATTATTCAAATCTGTTTGCAAGTGACAAGTGGTGCGCAAAGCTGGCATACCTGGCTGATATATTTCATCATCTTAATGAACTGAACACAAGGATGCAGGCCCGAAATGAAAACCTGCTTACAAGCACAGATAAAATAAATGGATTCCGTTTAAAGGTCCACCTCTGGCAACAACATGTGCAACGTGCCAACCTGGAGATGTTCCCACTCACAGACAAACGGCAAAGCAACACTGCTGCACTGTCTGAGGTAATAGGTAAACCTTTGAAAAGTCTTGAGGAGAAGTTGTCATTTTATTTCTCTTCAGCCTCCACTGAATGCTTTGACTGGGTTCGGGACCCATACAGCTCGGCATCAGTTGTTGGAAAGGACATGACTTTACAAGAGCAGGAGGAACTAACTGAACTGAAACAGGATCGTGGTTTAAAACTAAGATTTGCTGATCTTCCTTTGGACAGTTTTTGGTTGACTGCTGCCAAGGAGTTCCCCATTCTGGCCAACAAAGCTGTTCTGACATTGCTCCCATTTTCCACAACATATCTGTGTGAGCTGAGCTTTTCAAGCCTAACTGCTATAAAAACTAAAAACAGAGAGAGACTGAGAGCTGTTGAGGAAGAGCTTCGTGTGTGTCTTTCTTCTATTCCTGCCAGTATATCGGCTTTGTGTTCATCTAAACAGGCCCAGGTTTCACACTGACTTTCCAATGTAAAAAATGTGCCGTGGCTCAAAAAAGGTTGAAAAACACTGACCCAGATGATATTTACCATCATTGGCCACCATTACTATCTGCCGCAAACCAGGCTTTAGTTAATGTGCACTTGATGCAAAAAGTTAAAATAAATTCATTTCATTCATCAAAACTTTAAGCTGCTCAATAAAATGTACCTTTTTCAATTTTTATAATTAACAGAAGTGTGTAGAGTTGCGAAATATCATACTCAAGTATGAGTACTGTTACTTTAGAATGATATGGCTCAAGTAAAATTAAAAATAAGTCCTCCCTTTTTTCTAAAGGCAATAAAATTTCCAGGAAGGCAACATTGTATTTTACATAATTTAATTAGAATATACATAACGTTTGAAAATGTAAATAAATGCTACCGGATGAACTGGACCATGCCCATCTTTTGGCTTCCAATCCAACAACATTTTGGAGCCGCTCACTTACTTGGCAGAGCCGTGAGAGAACCAAACAATGTGTTGTCATTTCACTGTGATACCTGTTGACAGGATAGCGTCAGAATAGCACAGTCGTGCTTATATGGTGACAGACAATGTGCGAGGTGTCAGTCACACCAGCAGCCCCTGCAAAGATTCCAGCTGTGAAAACAACATTTCGACTGAGGGAAGCGGATGACCAGATAAAAGTCTTCCAGCTTAGTTCCCGAAACTTCACCCCTCAGCTGTGTCTGTGCGGCGCTTATTTAGCATATAAGGCGGGTCTGTTTGTTATATCTGATATTAAAGCTGAAGCTTGCCATGCATCAGCCAAAGTCCATTTTTCCTACTGCAGCTCGCAGAACATCACTTTTAGACATTCTAAGTTAACTACAGTCCCCCGCAGTTGAAATAAATACTTTCCCATTATTTACATTTTAGTAAATGAAAAGCTTGGACACACTTTTTTGCGACATAATATCAGAACATTTCCCACAAGAATTGAATATAGGAGAAGACAAAAGTTGTTTCCTTGCTTTTCCGCTGCAACGTCTTCTGGGAGTACTTTCTGACAAGAGGCTGATGTGTCTCTGAGAAGTTTTGTTCATTCATCCGCAAGAAACATGTTTGAGTTCAAAGCTCAATGATGTTGGACCTAAGTTAGACCTGACGTAAAAGATTCACCATTTGATGGAGTTGTGGTCAAGGCCCAAGCCAAACCCTGACCAAACTGATCCAAGCATGTCTTTACGGGCCTTGCTTTGTGCACAGGACCAGAAAAAAAAAAAAAAAAAAAAAGAATACAAGTATACAAATTGTCCAAGGATGATGAAGAGATTCAAAGCGTTTATTGATTACTGGATACTTGTGTCCACAGCGATCTATGTGACGATTCTGAAACAGCAACATCGATCAAAAATGAGACTCAAGGAAATTATATTTAATGATGCCGATTAATGACTTGGCATGACATATGAGGCTTTCTTGACGCATCCTGTTTGCTCCCGGTGACTGTATTATGGCACCAATTTAAGTCCTAGATGAACCCCGGATGAGACACCGCTCTGGCCGTTACGTAATCCAAACATTGACATTGCTGCAGGCCGCGCGTCGAGATGAAAGCGAGGGGGTGGTGATCCTTTGTGGGGCACACGGAGAAGGTAAACGTCCTCAGCTGTATGTACATGATGCTGCATATGCTAAAAACCAAGAGTCCTTCCAAATAACGTGAACAAAACTTTTTCTTCTTTGACTTAAAGTACACTTTCAAAGTTTTATTTTTGGTTTAGTACTGTACATGTATATACCACCTTGAATTCACCTGACTAAATTATTTCACCTAACTCCACCTGACCCCTTAAGCAAGTACAATGTGGAAATCATTATAAGCAGGTAATCTTGAGATATGATACCGGATCACTCAGCTAGTGTGGCAAATGGCAACATGATTAAACACAGTATGAGCTGGTGATTGCTGCAGAACTCTAATATTTATCCCCACCCATACACCCCCACCCCAAAGGCTGGGTGCCAGCCAGTGGCAAATTTTAGAATTATTTTTCCATTATAAAAAAATTATGACTCAAAACATATATTTTATACATTTAATTATATTGCTAAATTGTGAGCAATATTTCCAGCATATGTATAAATACAAATATTCATGTTTTTTTTTATTTATGGCCACTATTATCTTATTATTTAACACTACTGTATATCACCATGGGTAAATTTCTTATTGATAAACTATGCTATGACTAATTTTATTTGAGGAATTTTCCTTATTTATTTATTTGAGGAATACAGTACCGGCAAAAAAATTCTCAGATTTTTTTAAATGTATTTATTCACAAGGTGCTGAGTGTCTTAAACAAAGAAATCCAATCTGAGAATCTTGTATTGTAATCCATCCATCCAATTTCTTAGCTGCTTATCCTCACAAGGGTCGCGGGAGTGCTGGAGCCTATCCCAGCTGTCAATGGGCAGGAAGCGGGGTACACTTTGAACCGGTTGCCAGCCAATCCCAGGGCACATAGACACAAATAGCCGCATTCACAATCACACTTAGGGGCAATTTAGAGTGTCCAATTAATGTTGCATGTTTTTAGGATGTGGAAGGAAACCGGAATGCCTGGAGAAAACCCACGCACGCATGGAGAGAACATGCAACCTCCACACAGGGAGGGCTGGGATTGAACTGTGAGGCTAACGCTTTCCAGCTGAGCCACAGTGCCGGCGTCTTCTATTGTAAAACCAAAATTAATCTTATTCAGGATCAAAATCATATGGTTGTTGTATTTTTGTTGTTCAACATCCAGCTCAACTGTCAAACAGATGAAGTCAATGTAGTTGAATTAATATCCTTTTTAAAGCTCTCAGGTGCAGATGAGATATGACAACGCGAGTAAGTGGCTCCACAATCTTCCCTCCCTTTTATTATCATATGGGAAGCAATAATCTTTTCTCGCCTTCCAGCCAACATCCATAATAATATATCTGTATGATATATTGTCGCGGTGCCACAGACGGCCCACCCGGATTCTCCTTTGCTGAGCTTTCTCTCAAAAGAACTTCACATGCAAAGACTAAAATAAGCTCTGAAAGAAAGGCATTTGCATAACGCTCACATGTCAAAAGTGTGAATATTCGAGCTTCACATCGGTCGGCCAGGCCACCTGCCTCGGGTGGAACGTGTAACATGACATTGGTATTCGGAGTGTGTTTGCCCTTTGTATGCGCACCACTGAGTCACGCACGGTGAACTCTAAGCAGCAAGAGGTTCATGACCTCAACACTATTTGGCTTTCTGGGTGGCAAATCTTTCGTGTCACCATCTCTCTATCCCCCCCCCCCTCTCTCGCTCTCCCACATACACTGAGGTGATAAATGTGACCCCCAGGTCTTACGCACTCATATTCATTTTCACCCTTCAAGCCTCTTGACACCCCACATCAGCCAGCCACCTCCTCATTGCGTATTTGCAGCACGTAATGTCGTTTTCTACACACGGCGACAGTACAGTAATTAGTCAATTGCACACTTTCAACTGACTTGCCTTTAATTGTCAATCAAAGGAGAAAAAAAAGTGGTCTTTTATGCCACTGAAATGTGCTGTAGAATATTTTAGAATTGCATTATTTGAATTGTTTTATAAAACTTTCAATGACACATTTAGCTTGAGGATTCAAGAGCAATACTAATAGTTGTACACTAAGTGAAATTAGAGAAAGCTTGTTTGATTGAGTCATCAAGATATTTATGTACTTTAGAATTTATTGACAAGGACTTTAAAAAAATGTTATATTCAAAGGTTTTCTGGGGGATCGACGACACATTCGATATAAATGAATGGTAACATCATTTGTAAATATCCTTTACATTTCAAATTTGTATTCTGTACACTGACCACAAACATCACGGAAATGTGGAGTCCAATAAATTAGATTTTAAGATTACATTTCTAGTTAATTTCTCAAACTTTTCAATGGGTACTTAAGATGGAGTGTTTATATTCACATTATTTGTGAATTAACGAGAATATCTTTTGATTTTTCTTCTTCCTAAATTATCCAATTTTCTGACCATCTACTGACATATCCTGAAGACAAAAAATTGCTGGAACATCCTGGCCTATTTGAGAATTTGGAGGGAATTTTTCCGCGCATTCATAATGGGCATCAAATGTCCACTGATTGTCACTATTCGCTGGGCTCAGTACCCATTTTCCATGAATAGTGGGGGAGAACTGTATTGGTTTTTGCATATTTTGTTTGGTGCCCTGCGATTGACTTGGCGACCATTTCAGGGTGTATTCCGCCTTTGGCCCGATTTGGCTGGGATAGCACTCCAATGCCCCTCAATCCAAAACTGGACAAGTGGTATTGAGGTCAATGGATGGATGAATGTTCGTTTTGTTTTTGTTTGTTTTGGACTAAAAAAAGCAGAAGAATCAACTAAGTAGCCCCTTGAGATACATTCATGTGGAGTGCACCTAAAGGGACAGAAATTGATTCAGACTCTACTTCTAACTTAATCAGAACACTTCACAATTAAAGGAAGTTGTGTGTGCCAAATGCAGCCAGTATCATTTGAACCTAATCCCTGATGTAACTAAATCCCATAATAACTTGCCAATACATTCCATGAGCTTTAGCCCTGGGGAGTTCATAGCAGCTAAAGCCCAACACAAACTGTAGACTGTAATTGATTACACTTACAAGCACAAGACCAAAAATGTGATTTGTATTCTCCTCCTTTACATGCTCTACAGCATTTAGTGTATAATATGTATGGACATGTCAAATAGAAACATTCAAATTTGTTTCATTTGACATTTTGGGCCTTAGCATCCTTGTGGTCAATCGTGATAAGACAATTTTTGTAGGAACATGTCTTAAATTGCTGATAAGAATGTGATAGTTAGGCTGCAGACATAAAAGAGCCTCTTATATAATGTTTGTCTTTGACTTCTAGGTAATCCCCAGGTCATGTTTTGCAGTACAATTTAACCTATATGTGTCACGTGTGTGCGCGCCACATGTGTATTTGTCTCCATTTGCAAATAGACGTGGCCTCGTCTGCTTTGGGCATCACGTCTCCACTCAAGCAGGCAGTCTACATGTGCACAAACACAACAACATGAACAAAAAGCCCTGAGGGGGGTTTTCGCTGCTGCCAAAAATATTCCACATGACATCCAAACATGAGTCACATCACAGCCAGCACTGAAACCACGCCAAAACAAGCGTTTGCATTTTCATATTTATACATAAACGTGGAATAAAGCAGTCCGGAGAATTGAAGTAAAATTGATAAAATAGCAGATGATGATGATGGAAACTACGGTTACAATTTTCATACGTGACCTTTCAGGGAAGAAAAGGGTGCTGTTCCAGCAAACCATCAGTAGGAGGTGCACTTGTATGGAGCAAAACCTCTCACTTCAATTCCAGTCAGTTGCCAGTAAATAAAATAAAATAAAATAAAATAAAATAAAATAAAATAAAGCACTTGTAAACCCAGCGTAGCACATAAACTTAAAATCTTTTTCTTTTAAATAATCACTGAAGTCACAATGCATTTACATTACAATATCATCCCTTGCAGTCAGTTTGCAGGAGACTGGGAAGTTATTATTTTTTTGCCCCCATGCATTTTTATCGCTCTATAAATAACTAATGATTTAAAATAAATAATTACAAATACAAATTTAAACTATAATTTAAACTGCAAACCTCTCACCTTTTGAGCCATTAAACACAACGTCAATACAAAAACAAGTGTGGGGATTTCCCCTCTGTGAATTTGAGAGGGTATCCCACCCCCCACGCGTACCCACCCCACCCCACCACCCTCGTGCGATCATACCGCAGGAATAATTAGCCCAACATGTACAATAACTTACCATGTTGACTTCTGACACCATGTCTATGCTGGCGATGTCAATATTCATGCCCACTCCCACTGGTGCACCTGAGGTGGATTGATTAAAAAAAATCACTGGGAACAGTGGTGCAAAAAAAAAAAAAAAACCCTGCATATTTGACAAGTTGAAATGGAGAGAGATGTTTATGTTGCAATGCATGCACAAGTAGTTTGTGCGTGTGATTTCGAACGTGCACATATAGCAAATCACTTGGCTTTTACACAGCATCGCGTTGCACTGGTGCAGAAAGTGACAACTAACAAGATTTACCTCCGAAATCTGGCCTCAGTCGTATATCATAACCGTTCAGCAGCCTATCCACCGTTTCTTTAACCAAAGGCATATTGCTGGGATCATTCACGCCGACGCTGTGAAGGAGCACACGCGCGCACACACACACACACACACACACACACACACACACACACGCATGCACAAATTAACAAATTAAGGTGACAAAACATTCCATGGAGCGCAAAGTCTCCTCCACGCCGTGTCCATTGCTGGTCCGGGCGGTCAAAAAAAAAAAAAAAAAAAAAAAGAGAGAGTAGGAGCATCCTTACCTTTGTGCGCACACCACGGCTACTACGAGGGGGAAAACCCCGACACAAAACCACCATTTTCTTCTTCTTAACACGACCATGCTCGCGTCTTTTGATGGCGTGTTTTTTTTTCAGCCTCCTTCTAGAGAAGACAAGACGAGCCACAACTTATTCTTGCCAGTGCGGTAATTCCAATGCCGGGCGCATGCGCAGTCCGCACTACAACGTGAAGACTGATGATGATGAAGATGACGATGATGATGCTTGTGACAGAAGTGTAGTATACAAAAAAAGACAAGCGTGGGTGGAGTTTAAAGGGTGGGAGTCAACTGTGAGTCGTGGGGGATCTCCCTCTGTGATCGACTGAGATTAGGTTGCAGGTTAGACTCCCCTGGAAATGAGCAAGGCACGTCTTCATGTTAACTGCAAGTTTCACCCACTGACTACACTTTTAATCTCTTGTAGTCAATAAAATAAGCAAATCCATTTAAATGGAAATAGGATGTGCAGTTTTAGTGCACAAACACTGGAAAATTCCCAAAGTCCATTTGCACAGATCCAATGCAAAAACTTTACAACAGTGAAGTTGATGCAGTCATGTAGAAGTGCACTGTATCGCACAGTTTGTTTTTTTTTTTAATTCAGAGCCTCAAATGTAAGCAAGCAATCTATTTGTCATACTTCTCACACTAAATTGTTAAAATTAGCATTACTATGCAGATGTTTGTAAAGGTGAAGCATAAGAGAACACAATGTAATTAAAAAATGAGAATGTGATTAAAAAAATACTTCATTGTATTTGGTAGCAGGGTGGTTAGCAGGAGCGTACCCATCAGCGTGTCAGTTATTTTACTTTTGAAAAAGTCCAAGTACTCTGATTTCATGATTTGCAATTTGAAATGTAAAAATCCTCCGAAGACCACCAAAACCCCAACACAAGACACAAATAATTATTTGATATATTCTGTAGATTTATAACTAGAATAAGTGAATGTGAACATTCAAATTAATGATAATTTGAAGTTAACGATCCTAAATGTAATTTCCCCACACCTTTCCCCAATGATATAAGGGCTCTTTTTCCACGTTGTCCCACAAGAGAACAAAGTGATAAATAGCAGCCTCTCATCTTATTTTCATAAACGGCACATCTGCGGCGGGGAGCAAAGGCAGGCGTATCTCGATATTTGTGCCAGCACAAGGCACGCCGCACCTTTGGCAGAGCGGTGTGCGACAGACAAGCTGGGCATTCCGCCTCAACGGGGGCGTGTCCTTTGACATGTGAGTGACAGTTTGGGGGGCAGAAAGTCAGTCTGAGGTTATGCCTGCTCGGACCACATCTAACTCTTGGCTTAGGTGGCCCAATGCAATTTTGGTGTATTTGATTTGGCAAAGGCAGACAGATGTGCACGGTGGATTAGGAAAAACATGTTCAAAAGGAATTGCAGGAATGTAAAGGGGTGTGTTTGGGAGGGGCAGGTCAGGGGGCTCAGAGGGGACAGATTCCCAAAGTGTTGGAGAGTCAGGGGGTGGAACAAAACTACCCGCTTTTCCCAAAAATCCATGAACAGTCGTTGTGTGGCTGGCTGGCGACTGAGCTGGGGTAGGAGCCAGGTCATCCATAACCCTAATAAGGATGAGAAAATGAATAGACAAATTGGTGAATTTCATTAAAATATTTTGCAAAGTTAGTGAGTAAAGTTTTTTAATTTTCCAGTTATTTTAACCAGTGGTATTGGCATCCATTGATGTAAACTCAAAGGCAGCAGTAAATCAAATCTCTTATCCTTCCTGTACAAAAATATACATTTTGAAATAGTCCACTATCAAATAGGCAATCATTTTACAGTGTGGATGTTGTAATTTGACTTTCTAATTCACATGAGATATTACAGAGACCTGCCAGTATGATGCAGTGCAGTTCCACACCAATTCAAACTCCGATCACAATAATAAAGAGAGTTAGATGAAAACCTCTTTTGACAATGTCAACCTTGTGAAGAAAACTAAATTGGATCTCGCAGGGGGTACTCAATGTTGTGTCTTCACATCCCAGCACCAGTGAATCGATCTCTATACATCCAGGCCCGAATGTGTAGAGTGCATCAAGCATGTCTTAATGTCTTAACGCTGCGAGAGGCGCACTGCCAGTGCGGTGAGTGCCTCGGGCTTCGGAGGCTGGATACATGGAGACCAGCAGCAGTATGGGGTGAAGCTACACTTTGCTACACACGCACTGCTAAGCAGCGCTCACGTACCACAAAATAAATAAATAAATACATACATGCAACATGAAAGAAAGAAAAAATCTCCACATGACCTGATGGTGTCACTGTATTTAAAATGCAGTAACTGCTGAGTCAAGTTCAATGACATGCAGTATGTTCTTTACAGTGCTCTTGCAAAAATTCGCGAAATGACAAATTGGAGTGGGATTAGTCTGGAAACAGATATCGCAGATTGTTATTATTGTTATAAAAACTACATATAATATTCGCTTCAATGTCTATATGGAAAAAAAATGCGCGGAGAGCATGTCATTCATGTTCAAAGATGCAGAAGTCTCACTCGACATCCCAGTGGCAGCTATGTTGCCTACAACGTCATTTACAGATGTCACACTGGGACAGTCGCCATTGAGACGCTGTGCCATCTGCAATGGGAGACGAACAACAGAGATTTTTGGATTTTTCCGACTTTCTGACAAGGAAACTCTTTTCGAAGAAAAGAATGTCTCACAATCGAGTGAAGTGACCGGGGTAATCTTACTCTATCGTTTCGAGCCACATTTAGATGATATGCGGATTACTTCTAACTAACCATAGACTCCCCAACAGTATGTATGTAGTGTACTCAGGAGGACCCATGCTGGGTGAAGTAACTATTTCAGGGGTGCCCAGACACCGTTGGCTGGTTGGGGGGAAAGTTCCTTGCTCCTTTCTCCTCCCACACACAGCCAAACCACCTCCCTGCCCAATCCACCTCCGCGGCAGCGATGAACAACGGTGGCACCGGCGGCACCCCTGACTTACGTACTTTTTGTTACGTTCTGAGAGAAGGATCACGTTGACCCCCCCAACTATTTTTTTTAATAGCTCTATACACACCTACCTGTCATTTTGAACCCACAAAGCTCTCGTTCTTTTCACATGTGCAATCCATTTCTCACAACAAACCGTGTCTTTTGGAAAAATGTGAAGAGTGAATCCATCCTCCCGAGTGTTCGAGCAAAATCCAGCAATACAACGAGATGGGATTTGGGCCGGGATTTGGCTGGGATTAGCTCCAGGACTCCTGTGAGCCTCGTAAGGATAACCGCATCAGAAGATCATGGGTGGGTAGTGTAATGTGAAATTATCTTATGGTGTATGTAGCTTTGGTAACAATCCATCTATCAGCACTTGCCCTTAGTGAGCTGCATTCTATTCCACGTGAATTTGGCGACTGTCTTTGTATTTGTAATGTTAGCAGAAGCCCAAGTACCCGGAGAAACTCCCTATAAATTCATTCTGTCCAATATCTTCTGCTTATCTGGGCTCAGGTCGGTGGGGCAGAATCTTTAGCAGGGAAGCCCAGACTTCTCTCTTCCCATACATTTTATCCAGCTCTTCCAGGGGGATCCTAAAGCCGTCCCGGCGAGGAGACATAGTCTCCGGGGTCTCCTTCCGGTGGGACGTTCCAGAAAGTTCCTAGAAGAAACATTTACATTACACCCATTTTTTTCTGCCTCAAACTATAATAATGTAATGCCTACTGTTGTGTTCTTCTTTATTTCTTTTTGATCCCAAAGGTTTTTGAGGGTGATTTTGATCAAGTTCTTCTGCACCGAACTCACCCACGCATGTCTTTTTGAATCTTGCCTTTTTTGGGCACTGGAAAAAGGCCTGTGTACAAAAATTTGGCAGCATAGAATTGTTTAAAATTTTTTAATCGATGAATGGAAGATGAATATTTAATATTGCTACACTGTATTCAACTCCATCATATGCCACAGGTGGCCATGCATTTGGTTTTAATATAAGGAAACACGTTTTTACTCACTCTGCTGTTTTAAGGGCAGCATAGAAGGACTAGTTCAACATCCCCAAAAGGGACCGCCTGTCATCCTTTTTTTTTCTGTCTGCATCCATGTTTCTGCATGTTTGCACTAAAAGGAATAGAGCGACTCTTCTTTTCAGAACTACACACTCCTGCCAGGAGAAATAGTACCTACAGCCTACGCTCTAGACCATAAAAGCCTTTTGACAAAGAACGTGAAGACGGCTCTTTGTGCGACTTTGCACATATTTCTGAGCACATATAATGGCGATTAAAAAAGTCCACCACCCACACCAGGTTTTTGTGATTTAAAAAATGAGACACAAAGCGTGGCGATAGTGTGTTCTGACTCCCATTCAACATGACTTTAACATCCTCAGTCAAGTCATGAGGGTGTGCACACTTGTGCAAACACATTATCTCAGTTCTTTGTTTTTGATTTCCCTCTCCAAAACATTATTCAATGTTTATAATCTATGCAAATATCTGCACAGGAGCGAAAGAGGCAAAGTTACAACACAATTACAAAATAATCTACACACAACAACAACAACAACAATAATAATAATAATAATAATAATATAAGACATACAATAAACTACAATAAAAAAGGAGAATGCTTTTGGCAATCCAATTTCACCACAACCTGGAACATTTTATAATATGTAACTGCTATACGTGTATAAATGAAAGGAAAATACAAAACTCCCCCTTTGAAAACCTTTGACAGACGTAGCGACATGTATGTCATAGAAGATTTCCCCAGATTTCAGAACAATAACTATCAAAATGATTTACTGGGCAAAATAAAAAAATAACAAATTCAGAACCAAGGGTGAGACAAAGAATATACACAGGAAGTGTAACTAAAAGTGAATGAGGTGCATCTCTGATATAAATTAACAAGATCCTATCTTCTTCATATTTTTGTTGTTTTGATTTTGTCAAAGATGGTTAATGGCTTTTTAAACTTTGCAAGATGGTTTGGATGGCAACAGTTTGACCTGGATACATTATTTTTATTTACATTGAGATAGATCAGTATTTAATAGAATTGTTTTAGAATAACAAACATGTTTTTCAGACATGTCTTGGGTATTTTTCATATAAGTTAAGGGAAAAGGACAAAAATATATAATTAACCCTATAAGCCGTGATGAACCCGTCTTCATACCTCCTTTTTCATGCCGCAACGTGATACTACGCTCCACTCACATTGAATGGCATCGACAAAAAAACTTTTCAGTTTAGTCTCACCCGCCTGTCTACTATAACTGTGTCATATTCATTCATTCATTCATTTGGGTGAAATCTCTGGTAGGAGTTCGTCAAAGTATGAATGTGAAATTTTTCCAAAATGGCTGCTTCATTCCAAAATGTGCACATTCTGGTTAAACATTGTGGATGGGTTCGTGAGATTTTTTTTTTTTTTTAAGCTCAAATGGCGGCACGGTGACGCAGATGGAAAGCGTTGGCCTCACAGTTCTGAAGTCCCGGGTTCAATAACGGACCCACCTGTGTGGAGTTTGCATGTTCTCCCTGTGCCTGTGTGGGTTTTCTCCGGGCACTCAGGTTTCCTCCCACATCTCAAAAACATGCAACGTTAATTGGACACTTTAAATTGACCAGAGGTGTGATTGTGAGTGCAGCTGTTTGTCTCCATGTGCTCTGCGATTGGCTGGTGACCAGTTCAGGGTGTACCCTGCTTGTTGACAGCTGGGATAGGCTCCAGCACTCCAGCGACCCTCGTGAGGATAAGCGGCTAGGAAAATGGATGGATGGATTGATGAATCACAATGGCCGGAAAGTAGTCATACCCTACATTGTCAAATTTGTGGGGATAAGTGGTACAGAAAATAGATGGATAGCTCAAATAGGTATTGTTTTTTATTTTTATTATTCATTATTTTTAACCATCAGAAGCTGATATTCAGGACCTCTACTAATATACTATACATACAAAGAACACTATGCGTGTACTGTACATTCCAGCATTTGTGTATTTTAGGAGCATGGGGCTTCCAAAAGTGTCATTTCTGGTGACATGAACAGGCTGTTAGTTATCATGTTTTTATGTGTGTTTGTTTGTTTGTTTTGAGTGACATCCCAGTTATTTTCTCCACCCACGTCACTTACATTTGTTGCCTTACTTAAATCTTGCTGTTAAAGCTGTTGTCCAGACCTGCCAAATAAACTGAATAAGTGAAACCGTCGCAGTATTCATACATTGCAGCCGGGCCCCGCAAGGAAGGCGTGAAGAGATTTACTATGCGGCGCCTGGTGGGGCTTGACTGTGGAGTTTACACCTGGTCTGCTCCCACCCACCACGGACCCACTGTCTATTTGTCATCCAAGTGGGGCTGCAGGCCAAAGCACATGCCCAGTCCAAACACCATAGTAGCCTCAAACACCTTCTCGCCACCATAACTGTGACTTTCAAATGACTCTTGACATAACATATGCATCTATTTAACATGTAAATCTGCATTTTGGTTTGGTTTAATTAGGACAGTTAAAGCTATCATCCTTCCATCTGTCCATCCATCCATCCACCCATGCTTGGTTCGGGAAAGTTTTTTTTTTTTTTTTTTTATTTACTTCCTAAATAAATCAGAGCCAACACGATCTTACTTAGAAAATGCACAAAATCTGTGTGCATGTGTTACCACAGCAAACAAGGCCGTCTGTCTGTAAAATGTGGTGATTTACTTTTTTAATTTGTACTGGTCAGGGTTTCTGTTTTAAATACACTGTCTGCATAGCAAATGAAAATGCAAAGAAACTTCCTGTTGTTTATCAGGCGCTGAGTGTAACATCAAAGCTATACATCGATAAATATTTTTTTTATCAATAAATATATGAATGTAAGAAAAAGAAAGTAAGAGCAAAGGATAAACGAATAAAGGATACAAAGAAAATGTGGAGTTCCTGTATTCATGTACAATTATCACTCAAAAGTGCTTTACAAATACATGTTTATTTTTTATGGGAAACTGGCGAGAAGCGACGAGGTACACTGCGTGGAAACAAATACCGTATGTAGCTCATGGACGGTAGCATCTAGTGAAATTCTCGCTGTCGTGAAAGATGCCATCTCCACATAACATAGACACACACACACACCTTTAATATTGGGCAGAGGCCTTGTTTACAAAGTGGTGAGTCATCACACTTTGATTCATCAAAAAGTATATTTATCTGGTTCTTTCGGTGCTGCTGTTTTGGTTAGCATTCGAGTTGAGAAAGGGCTCATCATTAACGTTATCACAGGATTTGTTAATTGGTCTTCGAGCACATGGTGTATTTCAGGAAATTCGGCAAATACAGTAAATGACTATGGAATACCATTTACTCATCACATTTTTCCCAGCATACTAAATCCAAATACAAAACAATTTGTTCCATTTCACTGCTTCGCGCTGTGACCTTACATCAAGTTTCACTACCATATGCAAATGTCAACGCATTCTTGTTAAACCAGGCTTACATCCATTACAACGTCCGCCCGAAGATCAATATACGCATGGGAGACCTTTTTCCTGCATCCACCGAAGTGATGATCGGCATACTTTCATCCGCAATTACGCTCATGAATTTTTCATCCGAGGTCCACAATACAGTGCGTTGTGTGCACCGGCTGCTCCCCTACCATTATTGTTCACCTGAGAAGAAAAATTAGCACATACGCTACATTTAGCTTCAAAAGAGCCCTTGATGTGTGCTGCTTTTTTTTTTCTATTCCCCTTAGTTGTTCCGAGTCTACACCTGTCCCAAGAATAATGTTAGGTTTGGAGTGCGGAAGCTGGAATGAACAGGATAAACCGAGCCTGTCAGACCATGTTTGGGCCCTGCCTCATCTCCTCCAAAGGGGGCGCCACCTACAGCGTCAAAGTTATCATGCCCTTCAGAGAGCAGATTGTCGGTACTCACCCACCTCTACCACCAAAGTGGTTTTCTCAACCAGAAGTGCTGACAGGACTGTCATCTTCAGACACAGTTGGGAAGGCGAGGTGGGGCGATGATTTGAGGGCATCTGCCAAAAAAGCTTCTCTTCAGGGGAGCTGGCTGGCTTCAGATGGGATGATTTAGATGGCGACACATGAGGTTCTTTTGTACAGTATGCCTGTACATCACTTCCTGCAGACATCAAAAGCAAAAGGAGACATTATGTTTTTTTCTTGGAATTCAAAATGGATCATGGATCCAGTAATAAGTGGGAGTCCGTGCATTTGAAACCTGGGCCATCCGCAGGGAACACCCGACTGACTCAAACTTGGAATACCACCACAATGATGTCACACTTATAGAAATGATCACTACGATACAAAATGCCGAAGAACATCGTGCCACTACCCAATCCTCATTCCGTTTTACTCTCACATCCCAAAAACATGCAATGTGGGTTCATTCAAGAGTTTGTAGTAAACAAATATTCAAATAATTTTCATAATATCTTGAACTAAAAAGTGTAAAATGATTGAGACCCGTAGAGCTCGGCCAGATCAGTACTAAAAAGAAACTAAATGGATTTTTTGGTTTCCAGTTAATGCCTGCGTGCATGTAAAGTGGATAAATCCGACAACGACGTGGCACTTTGATTGGTTTCGTTTTTTAATTGTTTCAACTCAGTTTGATGGCTCAGCAGCTCAGAGTTTAACTAGCACCACCGGGGCACCAGTGACTTTAATTTGACAGTGACCTCCACTTTTCCATGAGCGGTAACCATGGAGACTGTGGCATCCACCTCCACGTCTGGCACATGCTCGTCATGCAACAATGCATTTGCGAGACTGCTTAACTGCATATCCAGAATCACTCACAGGATTTAGTGACACTAACAACCTCATTTTGAACACATACTAATATTGTATTTAAACGAGGCTTTTGCCCTCATGTGCTGATTTCCCTAAGTTTTAGGACAATAACTGCTCATAAAACAATAAATTGAAAACCCCAGCTCATGTTCTTCCTAAGAATTTTGTGAATTTGCAATGAAGAAATGTTACAAAAATAAATCAAAGTTGATTTCCAAGGTTTTTTTTTTTTTTGCACAGTAAACACACTTCTGTTAAAACTTCAGGTGTCTTTAATGAAAAACATCAGAACAAGATGAATAACCTCAAAACATTTTCGCTATTACTATCTATCCATCCATCCATCCATTTTCTTTGACGCTTATCCTCACGAGGGTGGTGGGGAGTGCTGGTGCCTGTCCCAGCTGTCAACGATGCAGGGTACACCCCGAACTGGTTGCCAGGCAATCGCAGAACACATAGAGATAAAGGGGAAATTTAGAATGTTGCATGTTTTTGGGATGTGGGAGAAAACCAGAGTGCCCGGAGAAAACCCATGCAGGCATGGGGAGAACATGCAAACTCCACACAGGTGGAACTGGGATCGAAACCGGGTCCTCAGAGCGGTGAGGCCAACGCTTTACCAGCTGATCCCCCCGTGCCGCCCTCTATGACTATGACTGAATATATAATATATTGTACCCTATAGTGCACAAAGTTTGGCCCAGGATGTACTTGGATGAGCTTGGTGTGAAAGAAATCAAATTGCCGTATGTCAGGTACAGTATTTACTTTTTTATTTAGTGGTGTGCTGTAGATTTTTTTTTTTTTTTAATGTAAAATATTGTTTGTGCCTTGGATCAATGATAGTTGACAAACACATGGTGTACCCTAGCAAATTCAATTGGCCCAGGGTTCACAGTGCAGCCACAGTGCAGGTAGAGGGGGGCTGAAGGGGCTGGAGGACAGGGAGCACGACGTTCTATTCTACTATACTTAGAGGATACGCTTTTAAAGAAGTCCATGATGAAGGGTATATTTGGAGGTGAGAGCAAAGAGGTGGAATCACAGGTACGTCTTTTGCAGCGGCAGCTCGCAGTAGGGCACACCAGATGCGGTTGTACAGGTGGAACGGCAGCAACGCCCACTTATGCACAAACACGAAACCACAGTACTAACATAACCGACAGTATCGAGCCCTCAACTTGGTGTTCTTCTTCATTATTCACAACAGCTCCTGTGCCGTCTTTCTTGCATGGTTTCCCTGGGAGATGTCGAAGAGAGCAGTACACTGTTCAAGTTGTGCTTTTTTTTTTTTCAGCTGAGTCCGTAGGAGAAAAGTTTTCTCTACAAAAATGTCATGAGGGGAAGAAGATGATTGGCAGACATGGAAATGGCTACATTACTTCTCCAAGCTCTCCTGTAATGAGTTTTTATTTGCAAGCGTTTCCTTGCCTGTGCAAATATCTTGTACACTATACATTTTTAATAAGTTACATTACTCATGTATTTGCATCTGCATATAAGAACTGCACACACTAGACCTACAGTACAAGGAGATGCTTATGCATCATCTAACATTGATCGACTAGCCGTATCAAAAATTAGGTGAATTCATTTACTGTAACTCCATGTTCATCATTTTACTTATAGTTTATGGTAGTTTTGAACTGTGGCGTGCCATATGAATGGATATTTGGAGTCAAACAGCAAACAGCTCTAAGTAGACAGTAAAGTAGTGTAGTTCTACAACACTGAAAAATTCGAAACGGCAGTGGAACACCAAAAACATAACCAATGTTTCTCAAATCATTTACACCAACTACCACCGAAAAAAAGACCTAGTATCACTCTAAAGATCGACATCAAAATCCAAAAAGATAATAGGAATAAGTCCATCCATCCATCCATCCATCCATCCACCCATCCATTTTCTTAGCTGCATATCCTCACAAGGGTCGCAGGAGTGCTGGAGCCTATCCCAGCTTTCAACGGGCAGGAGGCGAGGTACACACTGAAATCGTTACCAGCCAATAGCAGGGCACACGGAGACAAACAGGCTCACTCACAATCACACCTAGGGGGCAATTTAGAGTGTCTAATAAATGTTGCATGTTTTTTGGGGTGTGGGATGAAACTGGAGTGCCCGGAGAAAACCCACGCAGGCACGAGGCGGACGTGCATACTCCACACAGGTGGGGCTGGGATTGATCCCTGGACCTCAGAACTGTGAGCCCAACAATTTCCAGCTGACCCACCGTTCCACCTAATAGGCATAAGTGTTCATCATAAATAAGACAGTGGCTATATATGTAAAAACTGAATTTAATATAATTATAATAAAATGTAATGTTGTGCAAAATTTGAATATTAACACTGTGCTTCAATATAGAAAAAAAATAAAGAATAAAATTAATTAAAAGTAATTCAAATAAATGTATAACATAGTGTTCTTGAAAACTAAAAAATAAAAAGTTCTGTATTACATTCAAGAAGTTGAAATATGTAATGTATGGACTTTGTTAAATTTGCCTACAGTTTGTACTGTGCCTAATGTTTGACATCTTGTTTTCCATTAATTTTGTAACAAATAAAAAGTTTTATTATATGCTTTCAACTTGAGAATTTTAACCATGAGACAAAAAACAATTTGTATGTTTGTGAATATAAGTTAATAAATAATTAAACAAGTGTTTTATTATTTTATATTGTTTTATTCATTCAGTTGAAGGAAATCTTTACGCTGGTGTATTTACCATAAAGAAAGAGAGAAATAAATCTCTCCACCTTTTATATTTCTTGTCCACTGTAGAAGAACTTTGGCAAGTGCTTGAGGACGTTGGCAGCTGCCCAGCGCATTTCATCTGTATGCGTTTCCTTCTAGTCAAACGCAGGGTCAGCCGAGGTATCGCCCCCCCCCCCACCACCACCAATCTTCATCTCCAAAATAGAAAATCAACATTTACTTTATCCTGCTATGATATGGTTCCGTCTCCATGGGAACTGTCTCTGCCATTTCTCCCGATGTCGAGCCTGTGCGAGTGCGAAAGACAGCTGAACCATTTTAAAAATACACTTTTTTGTGGAGTAAGTATGAAAAACAAAATTGGGGGGACGGGACTTTCAATGTAAGAGTTTGTTGTGGTCGCTGATGTTATATGTGCTGCACAAGTTTGTATGTAAACCCTTAGAAATATCACATGACAACTTTCCTCCAATCGTAAAGGGACCTTGCAACCATTGCTTGAGTCCTCGCTTAAAACACTTTTAGAAACAATAACCAAACATTCTGCCCCTGTTTGACGAGCAAAAACAAATGAAGCGCATTAAAATTTAGAGAAACACACGTGGACACGCTCACGCATTCTGAGTTTATCCTACTGTAAGTGGTTGCCATAGTAACCACACACTTATGAAGTACAGTGGGTCCATCTCAGAGATGGCATGTATTTATAGAAGCATTGCACCATGGTCAGGAATGACAAACGATGCATTTTTTTTTTCCACACACCTGTTGCAGAATTTGCTGTGTGACCAAAATGATTTGTTTGTTTGTTTGCTGGCTTCCAATGTCTTTTATTTATGGAAGTAAGCACACACAAAAATACATAAAAAGGACATCTAGTTGCGCAATGACAACTTAAATCCTCAATGATTTTTTTTCTCTTCTTTTTATGCAACAATCTGCTGCCGTTGCATCAAAATACAGAATGTATATTATGGCGTGGTTAATTGAACCTCGGTTTTGTTGAATGATGAACTAATTAAAATCATTTTGATTTCGAAGCACATCCCCTTATCTCGCTGAAGTAATTGTACTTCCCAAATGGACATAATTGAAATACTTTTCATTCCATTGTTCCCATGAAAGGGGACAGATAGCTCCCTGCAATCCATCATTATCAGTTTTCCTCTCATCTCCACGCACACGTTGAAGTTAAATAAATGTTCGGAATGACTACATCCTGTGAAAAGTGTTGTCTGCTAAATATTGTTCACATAAAACGTGTTTCATAAGACTGAAAGACATATTACAGGGAATTAAAGAATGTGACCATGCAGAAAAATTATCATGAAAACACGCAATACATTATTGTTATAACACATTTTTTTTTAGATGATGAGTCATCATAGTAAGTTTGAATGTCCAATATTGTTTGTCCTGATCCCATGTAGGACTCTGTTTTTATCCATCTAGATAAATTAATTTCAAATAACATAAATACAAGTACATTTTAACTTTATAACATCCTTTAATGATCATACATGAAAAAAAGTATTTTGTAATGTAAACATAATTCCTGTCACCAATTAAATATAAATTAGTAGTCAAATATAATGACAGTGAAACAGCACATCTAAACTTTGATTGTGCTGTCAGAATGCTATAGTTGAACCCAAAATATTTTACATCTTTAAATACATTAGCCTGACTTCAGAAAATTAAAATGTGTTTTAAAAGTCTCTGAAAATATGTTAGAGATGTGATAAGTCGTTTGGCAATTACAAGCCTCCTTAATTGAGTTTATGAGGGATTGCGCAATCTGAGGTGAAGTGAAGCCATTTCTTTGAATACTCACATTCATCAATTTGATCATGAAATCGTGATGGACATCACTAGATTTTAAAAATATATCAATGCAAAGCACAGACCAGAGAACTAAAATTGAAAATTTGATTTGATTTAAACTGATTTTGTCTTTATAATGCAGGTGAGGATCTGAATAAATGGAATTCACTTTGAGGTTCTGTTGCTTAGAAGATAAGATAAGAAGATAAACTTAACATTATAACATTAGTAAACGTCACCAAGTGTAAAAATATGTTAACCATGAAAATAGTTGCAAAATTATAAAGTTAATGTTTTGCTAATGTGAATGGAGAAGCCAGGTATGTATAAGTCACAACAAAAGCCATTCGAGACGCATCTCGTTGTGCAAAGCTAACCACTGTAAAATGTAAAAACAAGTAAACCATCTTTGGCTCATAATGCTCACCGACAGTCCAACGGCCGAAATGTGCCTGTACCACATCATGCCGACACCTATGCGTCGCCATGTTTTATCGTTCTAATTCATTAAATAAGCCGACACCAGCAGACTCGTTTTGAAACTACGGCTCGTTATCAGTCTTCATGACGCTTAGTTAAAGTTTGAGCAACTCGTCTGCCAACTGTGGCGCAAGGAAGGTTGCAGAGCACCGCAAATCTATAGAATGGTAGGCACAGCCCTTTGTGATTGATCGGCCTGCAAAATGTGCTAAGATAAAATCAAAGTTTAGCGTGTCAAATGAAACGTGCATACTTCACTGGCGACGACACATCAGCAATGTACTTTGATTTTTAAAGAGTGCTATATTTCCCAAATTAATTTCTATGACATTCGCAAGTCTCAGGAAAACTCCATGCTCCATGATTTACAACCAGCCTCATGCTTCAATGAGTTATGTCTTGCCTTTTCGGTGATTGTGCACACTTTTTCAGAATACGCACGGTGTGTGTGTCAGAAATCTGAACAGAATCTGAAATCCACAACAAATATGGCCCAAAAATTGTCAAATTTGTGCAAGTTCTGACTGTTTAAGCACATTTTTTCCAAAACAATCACAAATTAAATAGTGACCTGGATTTCCTACACTACTTTAAAACTGAAATATTGGTGGAGCAGCCTCGACACCACTGCTGTGATTTTTGCAATGGGTCGATCAGATGCTGTTTGTTTTAATAGTTGATATCATAAGCATATTTTTTTGCAAATACATTTGAATTGGCATTGTGTTGCAACAAATGCATTTGAATAGTAAACTGACACAGTTTCAACAGCCATTCCCTCAGTTAAATATGAAGTTAATCTGTGAAAGAAGGCCGCAGACAGGCAAATATGCTTAATTTGAAGAGATTGTGTGCATTTAATGGGTGCAAATGCCTAAAAAGCAAAGATGAATAAAATCTATGTGGGTGTTGCCATTGTGTGACTTAAAGCTAAAAGCTACTCAGGTGGATTAGAACGCATTGGAAAGTGTTTTTGCGGTGGTCATGTTTCGTTTCACTGTGATTGGCTGGAAACCAGTTCATTGTATACACCACCTCCTGCCAGATGCCAGATGGCCTTGGCACCAGCAATCCCGCGACCATCGTGAGGATAAGCGGCTCAGAAAATGGATGGATGGATGTTACGTTTCAAGGTTTAGCATCAGGAAATTTAAAACGAGGACAACTTTGAAAACAAATATTTTGGATTGACCAAACTCAATGCAGCATAATAAATGTGTTGTGCTCTTGATCTTTAGTGATTCACTCGTGATTGCTCATTATTTAAAGCAGATTTTCATTACGTGGAGTGTTTGGAGCACAAAGAGAGCGAGAGTTGAAATGTGACGTTGCGTAATCAGTCTGCGCATTTGAACGGCGTTAGAAGACCACCCTATATTTCTCCCTCTCTGCCTCCCCGCATGAATTTTTGATAACAAATGACTGTGATAGCAGTTATAATGAAAAAGTAATGCCGCGCTGAGATAATCTCGCTGCTTGATCAATGAAGACTTCTTTTTTATTCTCGAGCATTCAAGTATTGTTAGTCTAATACGCGCACAAATACAAACTGAAAGTGCCACCCGCTGCATGGAAATAAGATTAATGCAATGTCCTGTGTATACAATATGCCACAATTAAAGGACCGACTGTATATTAACTATTAGCTTGACTAAATTCAAAATGGAAGTTACACCACTCACTGTGAGGCTGTTGGATCAAAGAAATGGAAAAAAAGGATCATAAATGAAAATGTCGCGATACGTCATTGTTATGATTAAATATTTAAAAATTGAAAAAGTATTATAAAAGTGAAAAAAAAAGTTAAATTCTCCATTCACATATAAAGTCATTGGCCACAGCATTAGGTTACCCAGCAAGTAAAAATCCAAGTTTAGTAACACACTATGTCATGTATGCATTTACTAATGCTGCCATTATTGTGGTTTAAATTTGCAGGAAACATTTTTTTCAATTAGAAAGTACTAAACCTCATTCGAGTCATAGTTGAGCCGGACCCCATCCCAGCTAACTTTGGTCGACATGTAGGGTACATCTAGGTGCCCGTCAACAGCTGGGCACATCGTGAGGGATGACCGTTTCACACTGTGGACAATTTATCTTCAATCAGGCTTACACGCATGGAATGTCACATAGCCATTGCTTTATGGGCTCAAGCTCAAAACATGGCAGCAAACTTTGTTTCATGCTAGAGGGTCAAACATTTAGTTTTGTTTCATTGTTATGTCTTGTTTTCTTGGGACCCATGCTCACGTCTTATCTTGCTCATTAGGTTTTTGTTCCAACAGTTTTTCATTTACCCTGTTCCTTGTGTCTGTCAACTCCCTGCAGCCACTGGTGTCTTATCCAGATGTGCCTCATTCCATGCTCATGCAATATTTCCTTTTGTGGTAACGTTAATCCCAATGTTTGTTTGTTACTTTGAGTTGTGAAATGTATTATTATGATTAATAATGATTTTGTTTTTATTATTCCATGTGGGCTGCACGTTGGCATGGCTGTAGAGCGTTGGCCTCTGTTCTGCCTGTGTGGAGTTTACATGTTCTCCCTGTGTCTGGGGGTATCTGGTTTCCTCCCACATCCCTAAAATCTGGATTAATTGGGCACTCTAAATTATCCGTAGGTGTGATTGTGAGTGCGACTGATTGTCTCTATGTGATTGGCTGGCAACCAGTTCAGGGTGTACGCCGCCTCCTGCTCGTTGACAGCTGGGATAGGCTCCAGGACTCCCCGCAACCCTCGTGCGGATAAGCAGCAAAAAGAAAATGGATGGATGGATGGATGTTCCAAGTGCCTTGTTTGCCATTTTGTTCTTGAAAGTAAATCCTTTTAGACTCCCACCCCAATGCCTTGCCGCCCTCCTTCCCTGCATTTGAGTCCAGTTCCTTTTTGACTCCAGCACCACTAAAATATCAATTCGAATAAAGTGTGTCAAATTCAACATCACATATCGTATCAAAGAATCAGGGGCATTATTTTGTTGAGTCCATTGTATTTTTGGGTAATATATATTTTAGGGGCACGAGGCATTAAATAAGAAATTGAAGAAACAAGGGTGGTAATTTTATTTCCCCTGACTGTTTAGCATAAAGCAAAAAAATGCTCAGATGTTATGTAGTACACTGTGTCCTTTCTAAGTAACCAAAATAAAGTGAAACTCAATAGCAGGTGTGCCTAACCAAGTGTCCGATTTATATTACAAAAAAAGGCAGCCATAACAGAAACATTTCTCAGCATAACAACTTGCACTTCAACTACAATAGAAAAGATCTTGTTGAATTCCTCAACACGGTCAAACAAAGCTGGCCATTTTTCCGCTTTACTTGATGAGACTTCGTTTAAAAAAAAAAAAAAAAAAAAACGTCTGGTTTGGGTGTATCTACTCTTGTGGTCAGTAAGATGTACAATATATAACTATATCCACCATTTCACCGGTTCCACTGTCCATGATGGTGCTGCATGATTCCTCTTTCTATCATCAGGTAATTATCACCATCAATCCAGAGATTTTTCTTTTCTTCTTGCAAAATGTTCCCCTCCCCTTCCCTTCCTTTCCCTTCCGCGTGTCCGTCCACGCTCTCCACTCTCCAAACTCCTCAGTGTTGTATGATTTCTTTATTTATTTTCGCTCTCAACTGAGCGGTTGAGGCTGTGAGGCGTGCGCACCGGGGAGGAAGTCAAGTCGTGTTGGACCGGACTGACGCGCCAAATCCTCGCAACTCAACAGGAGCTGATATTTTTATTTTTATTTATTTATTTTTTTTACAGTAAATCATGTCCACGCATGAAGATGGAATGTGCTATTTTGCGTAGCTGACCTCGGATTCTATACTTGTATTTCTTAATAGTACAAGGCATGGCTTTCCTTTTGACGTGCTTCTTTCTCTATTGGTGAGTCGCAAACTATTGGACTTTTAACCCACGACGAGCGCGCTAATTTTCGCACCACTTGCCCAACTCCTTTAATATATATATATTTTTTTACCCCTCGCACATGTGCTTTAGTTACAGCGTCTGCGGTGTTTGGGGTACACAGCACAGTGAGAGCAGCATCTATTTGGATAACATCACCCGCATATTGGATAGATTGCTGGACGGCTACGACAACAGGCTGCGACCTGGATTTGGTGGTATGCTTAAAACATTTTTTTTTTTCATCACAAAACACACTTTTGTTGTTGTTGTTTTAGTGCACAAAAGTTAAGCCGGGTTGTGTTTCCAGGGTGGTTGTGATGTGACTTTGATTGGTTTGAAATCTGGACGAATAGTGTATATCACATTTGCTCATTTGCTTTCATGAAATATGGTTTATGAGCATTACAGTAGAGATATTGACAAGTAATAGCATGCAATAAAACTGTACAAATCCAGTGATGTACTCCTATTACGTATACAGTACAGTACACTCAGTTCCAGTATAGAGCAGCATGACTAATCAAATCAGGTAAATGTATATATCCTCAAAAACAACATTTACAAAAATACATAGAAGATATAAATATGTTTGTATTATCCATTTTGTGACATTTTTTAAGAGTGTTTTGTGGCAAACAAACATGGAATATGTAAATGCTTGACTGCTTGTGCTGTAGGTCCAGTGACAGAAGTCAAAACGGACATCTTTGTCACCAGCTTTGGACCCGTTTCAGATGTCGAGATGGTACGTAAACAAGCCTCACAAAGTTAATTCGTTCACTGGTTGTCATTCACATGCGTGCGTCGTGTTGCACCGTCATCATGTAGACATGAGAGAAAATGTGCACTATTTTTTTTTCTTTTTCTCCTGGTAACTCAAGTCCTAGCCTTCATTATTCCAGCATTTGGGCAGATGTCATTAGTGCAGCTTAGTCAGACTTTAATCTGGTTGACAATCCCCCCCGTTAGAGAGAGGGAGAGAGATGTGGCTGATGTTGGGAGTGGATAGGCTGCTGCTGGTTACTCCTGACGTGGCATAGGCCGAGTGCGATATGTCTGTTGAATGTGATGCTGATGTTCAAAGCTTTTCATGTGGTCTCTAAAGCCTTGGACCACCGTGTGATGATGGTGATGGTGGAGGATCTATTTAGAGAGGCATAAAAAAATGAAATAAAATACAGCTCTCCGGGGCACTGAGGTTATCCACTTGACCTCAAAGAGTCCAGGGTTGACTTATTTAAGACTGACATGTTTTTTGAGGAATTTGCGAAATAAATCTACAACCACTGGCACATCATATTGGGCAATATTTGCCTCAATACTGAATGCTGGATGTTAATTCATTTGCTTATGGGTTGCTGTGAAGTGTTTCCAATAATATTTTAATTATTCAGCTGGACAAGCGAGGCAAAATGTTCAAAACATGTACGGTGCAGAGCAAACTGCACCAAAGATAATAAAAATTGACGCTTGCACTGTAATTTAAAAAATATTTTCGCATTGGGTCATTCCATTGGAAATAAAATAAAATACTGTACTTTTAAAACTAATGTGAGTACAGTGGTACGTCATTATAAACCAATATATTTACAAACATACTAACAAATGTATACACAATGTGAAGGAATGGTTGCGATTCATCATTGTTCGATGAATTTTGTGAAATTGATTCATACCAAGGTTGTTAAAAGAAAAATCCCGAAGACTTCTCATAATCAGTATAATGATGAAGATACAGTTATAAGTACTGAAGTTCTGTGGATCTGTGACGTTCTCTTGCTGCTTAAGAAAATACACTTTGGTGAATCCTGCATTTACAAACCTAATATTTGTTTTTAAAGTACATTAGCAGTAATTGCCAAAGGATGACATTTGGAATGTTGAAGTGAAGGTAGAATGCAAACATGTTCCAACCAATATTGGCCATGGAACAATAATCCTGTGTCAAAATTGAATACGTAGTATAAATCAGACACATTGCCAGCACATTGCACAGCAGGTTCCAAAGAAACCATGTGTCACTCCCCTTCTGCCCGTCTCTTCAAGTTAGAAGGGTAGTGGCATCACAGAGGTAGTAATACACACTTACTGTAAATTCTGCTTGCCCTGGACAGGAATACACCATGGACGTGTTCTTCCGCCAAACATGGATAGATGAGCGCTTGAAATTTGAGGGCCCTATTGAGATCCTGCGGCTCAACAACCTCATGGTCAGCAAAATCTGGACGCCAGACACATTTTTCCGCAACGGCAAGAGGTCGATCTCTCACAACATGACCACCCCCAACAAGCTGTTTCGCATCATGCAGAACGGAACCATCCTCTACACCATGAGGTAACGGTGCAGTGGCCAAGACCAGAATAGAGTGGCGGATTGAGCCTTGGATAGCAAATCAAACAAACCAGGCATCCAAAAACGGATGCACAGACACGCGTAAAGCCATTCCAAAATAAAATATGTGCCATCTGATCGTGAAACAGCCTTTGGACGGCAATTCAAAGAAACTGCTTTGTTCCAAAAAGAGTTTTCCTGGATGAAAAACTTCCCCTTCTGCAATGGAGGGCACATCTGAGATTTCTGAAAAATAATTGGAACAACTGAATGCAAAATCTTCTTTGACAAAGTCCAAACTAATGATGCACTCCATTCCTCATCATTTTTTGAACCCGAGTGGTCAAAAGGTACAGTCACACTATAGTTTAAGACAACCCGTCATAATTTTTGGGGCATGGTTTTGTAAAGCAGACTAAGTGCATACTGATTGTAATACCATAACTGATCTTGAAAATGGGAGGGACTCCACATGTGACAAGCTTTAGGTGTCTTCCCAGTTAGCTATTGTTCCATTTCCCCTTACAATCACGGTGTCCGTAGACCGGTCAACCAAAGGATTTTCAATCATTATATATGGAACATGTTTAATCCGCAATTGTCGGCCGTGAGAGTTTTCAAGGTGATGGATGAGTAAACAAACATTCTTAACGCACCCAACACCACAAGATAACCAATAAAGATAATCATATAAAGGCAGCGAATAATCAGACCTTTGCCAACTTAGATCAGAAAGGGGAAATCTGGCTCAAATTACGACCCATGATTGGAAACTCTGTAAACAACACATGAAATTGGAAAGTCGCAGATCTCAAACATGACTCAAACAGAAAGACTTGTGGAAAATGCACATACATCAAATGTAATTGGAGAAATTGGACGTAATGTACCATTATTGTGAGCCAGCCATCAACAGAACACAAGCATCAATTCATCCATTTTCTGAACCTCTTATCCTCACAACGGTCATGGGAGCACTGGAGCCTCTCCCAGCTAGCTTTCGGCAGGAGGCAGGGTACACCCTGAACTGGTTGCCAGCCAATCGCGGGGCACATGGAGACAGACAACAGTCACACTCACAAACACACCTAAGGGCAATTTAGAGTCTCCAATTAATCCATGTTTTTGGGATGCGGGAGGAAACTGGAGTGCCTGGAGAAAACCCACGCAGGCACAGGGAGAACATCCAAACTCCACACAGGCGGGGCTGGAATTTGGATCCTGAACCCCGATCTAACCAGATATGCCACTGTACAGCCCATCAAACACAATTACATAAAAATAAACACATTGGCTACTTTTAAAACATGGAGGCAGAAAAATGTTTGTATGTGTTTGACCTAAATGGCACAAAATGTTTACCTTAACGTTATCACTGCTGCTCCTCTTCGTTCTGTATCTGTAGCAGCAATTTGCGTTTTAGATATGACGGTTGCTTCAGGCTGGCATGAAATGGAGTAGATTTCAACAAACAAATCGGATAATGGATTTAAATAGGAATTGGAATTGGAAAAAAGAGCTGCAGCATGAATCCAGCCCAAGTTACGAACACTATGATACTGTTCGTGGCCATTAAATATCACTGAGCTTGTTTTCAGCCAAGGCTTTTTCAAACTCTTTCCATTCTCAAAACACACATACAACTTTTAAAATCTGCACTCAGTGCATCAAACATGAGCTAAAACAACTGTCCTATTCTCTATTCTGTCAGATTAACAATAAATGCTGAGTGCCCCATGCGCCTGATGAACTTCCCGATGGATGGACATGCATGCCCACTCAAATTTGGGAGCTGTGAGTTTTTTTTCTTTTCTCTCTTTTTTTCTTCCATTCTTGTTGTTTTTTCGTTAAGTCTATGTCACAGATGGTGCCACTCTCAAATGATCACCGTGTCACTGACTGGCTGACAGGACACCCTTCATAGATGTCAATTTTAAATGCGCGACTCATTTGAGCAGCTCTGGGTCTGTCACCATGTGTCATTTTTGCACAACTATTAATTAGCAAGACAAAATAGTTGGGATTCATTGTTTGAACATCACATTTTTTATGAATAGATTTCACAAAACACCACGAGTCTCATCTTTCTCTTTTAAAGGTACCAACATTTGATTTGATTTCGTATGTTTAAAGACCCTCTGATCTGTTCTCTGCAGATGCTTACCCCGTGAGCGAGATCATGTACACGTGGAAGAAAGGTCCTCTGTCTTCTGTTGAGGTGCCACAGGAGTCATCCAGTCTCCTGCAGTACGACCTCATTGGTCAGAGAGTGTCAAGTGAAAGGCTAAAGTCCAACACAGGTCTGCAAAGATCATTGTGAAATGATTTTAAGGTTGGAAGGTTAATGGACTCAAGTAGTGGATTCCTCTGGTCTCGACATGTACATGAGTTCTGCTCCCGTTAGAGGGTCTGTCTCCAACTCGCATGATTTGTATGGCTCAGATTTCTTTTCTTTTGTGATGCAACCCTCCTATTTACAAGGGCATGGGAAAACCACTGGAAATTGTTGGTTGCTGAAAGGTGGACTATTGCAAGAAGCATTACTATGCTACAAATGCCCTGATTACACTTCCACAACAGGAAATGACCATGGAGGACAATATGAAATTGATTTCTTTCCCCATTCACCCTGAAGAATATCTATGAGGTCGGACAAGGATCACAACCTCCATTCTAGTTCATACCAATCATTTTTAATTAAGTTGATGTTAGGACTCTAAAGTTCTTTAAAACTAAAGTCGTCAAGCTTTTGGTTTCTTTTTTTTTGCTTTCAGTCATTAGGAAATTGTTTCCCTCAAACTGTACCCGGAAAGTTTGAAATATAACTGTCCAAAATTACTCTGTCATATTGTGCTGTACAATTTATTTACGACCGTTGCCCTGCCTCCAGCTCCAAATCAGTTGGGATGGAGTCTGGATTTCCTGTGACCATGAAACAGATAAGCAGTTAAAAAAAAAAAAACAAATAACATTGATGTGAGGATGAACAATTAGGATTCAGCAGTTACGAAGGGGTGAAAACTATTCATGAGTTGATTAATTGAGGGATTAAAATTAAGACCGTGGTCTATATAAAGCCCATGTTTGAGGTATCTCTTCCACTCAGAAGTCAGATTCTTTTTCAAAAGTAAACAACTTGGAGTACAATCATTTTTTTCACCCTAACTAGTACTCTTACTGTGTGTTTTTACAGGTATAAGGGAAGGTAAAAGTTTCAGATTCGACCAGTCCAAAATGTAACAACGTCTTTATATATAAAGTAACAATTTGACTCCCTTAAAATCCACTGTCTTCTCTCTCAGGGGAATACGTCATCATGACCGTCCACTTCCATCTGCAAAGAAAGATGGGCTTTTTCCTGATCCAGACATACATTCCCTGTATTATGACGGTGATCTTGGCTCAAGTCTCCTTCTGGATTAACAAGGAATCAGTTCCTGCTCGGACAGTATTTGGTAAGAACTTTTTACTTAACTTCAGACAAGTACAGAACGATATCAAAGATGACAGGCTTCTCAAGCTCTTGAGTTATTCTAAAACATTAAACCGAGTTGTTTTAAATTGCAGCTTAAGGCTCCAAGAAGTATTTCTTAAAGTATCCAGAAGTCAAATAAAAAAAAAGATAAATAATCGAAATTTATTGATTCAACACCCACAGTTTGACCCTAATGCAAGTCTCGTTCAGTAAACTTTAAGCAGGCATCCTTTCCTCAGTTACTAGCTTATTGAGTCCAAGCCCTGATTGGTTCTTAATGCAAAAACCTTGCTAGCTCAGGAAACAAACGCAGAGTGATTATTTTTTAACCTTTTTTCATTATCTCTAGTCCTCCTCCACAGTGGTTGAGTTGAATTAATTGGGAATAAATGTCCTTTTTGAAATTGCGCATGCAAAGGCCTGAGAGGAGGAGGATGTTTATACTTGGCTCGCTTCTGAGCACTCACAGGTTCCGCTCGCTCACATTACATTACGCTACAGTTGCCACCGAGCTCTAGCCTCAGGAGCGGAGCGGGCGAGAGACACTGAAGTAAGCCAGAGAGAGAGGAGCGAGAAATAAAGACGCTGGAGACAAAGCAAAGAGGAAAAGATGGGAGAAGTGTGTGAAAGTGCGCACATTCCTATCCATTTTAATCCTGGTACCCTCATGTTAAACCTCAAAGAAACTCGAGCAGTAGATTTCGATTCTCTTTCTTGCACGTGCGTTTGTAGTTTTGAAATGATTTATCTTGGTCTCAGTTTCTACATCGCAGAGACATGCCCTTTGAACAAGGGTGTTTAGATGTTTCATGTTTAAATGAGAAGCGGTCTTAGTGTAGTATTATACTTTTTCTACTACAGTATTTAATGACCAGCCTTAAATTTGGTTATGGGATACCGTTGGATCGGATCAGGTTTTGGGTCTGTTTTTGGCAAGTTAGACCACTGTGCAATCTACTCTTGCTCACAGTGCGCTCTGGGTTTAATGTTCAAAATCTGAAAAAATAATGTCCTGGTCCATAATCTCTCAGAACATGAACATTACCAATTGAAACAAACCCAGATTAAATGACTGTCTCCAAAGTTGAGAGAGTTGGATGATTGTAGTTGTCTTTTATATATCCTATCTTCACACTCTAGAACAACAAACTTATGAAAATCCAAATTACATCTGTATCTCACCTAGCAATTTAAGCAATTGTCCGTTCCTTTAGGTTTGCAAGTATCTGTGATTTTTGGGATATTATGAGACTGTGATTTTCTCAAGACTGCGTTTAGTCCCACTCCCTTGTACTCGTGCTCTTACACGCACAAAACAGACATAGGGTGAGTTGAGGTATTACATTTTCACATTAAGTGATCTTCTTGGAGAATGACGCTTTAATAATTCATTATCTATGGAGGTTTTAGTAGTCCTAGTCTCATTTGTTTTCCTTGCTTCATACAGGCTAGAAATATGTCCCTCCTGAATTTTCCACAACCACAAGATGGTTTATCAGATATTAAATAAATGACATGGCTTAGATAACCTGTTGATCTATACAGCAGTGTTCTAATTAGTCTCTTCTTTGTTTTCTCATTTGAATCAGTATGAATTCTTCATGTATTTTGGCCAGTATACTTTAGTTTTGGTGAGGGGCGGGGGGTGGCTTCCAAGGGGCAGTCTGACTTTAGTTTTGTGCAGCTTTCAAGCAACCTCTGATGATAAGGTTAGTCTAAAATGCTGATGTTGTTTATTGCTTACAGCCATCCATTTGTGATTGTTTTAGTTAGTGCATTGTGGAAGGTGCATTTAAGAGCTAGAAGGGATTCAAAATGGAGACATGAAGAAACTATAAAGCATGTGCACAGTACATTAAGGCTATAATACAGTATATTGTGGACTGCATCGTCAACATCCGCACTAAAAGCTTAAAGTCCCTTGAGCTGAAGTCTCCCAGACTTAATTGAGTGTATTCTAATTTGTACCTTTTCCACAAATAAAAGCTCATAAACGCCCCAAGCATTTGATTTCTTTCCTGTCTTTATAACATCAGCCCTCTCCCTCACCCCCTCATATGCTTTCTTTCGCTTCCTTCTGCCTCTCACTGTTGGCCTGACAACATTTCTTTAATTCCTTTCACCATATTTAAGATGGCGACAGTCAGCATTGCATGTGGAAGATGTACTGCTTTTGAGGAGGTTTCTGTCCACTGGTGAAGTAATGCCTCACAAGAGAGGCATTATTAAGTCACATTAGGTAGCTAATTTCCTGGGCTGCTAATGAAATTCCAAATTTGGTAAAAGCCATGGCAGCAGTCTTCAATTACTTCTTTCCCTTTCTTACACTCTTGCTGAAAGTTAATTAGATATCTCATTTGTTCAGTGGCGTCTTAAAAGGATGTGGAATGTCAGCAATTTTGATTTGTCTTACAACAAGTAGCGATCAGGCCAAATGAGAATTTCTTGATTCCACATGCTAGTCACTACACTGTGGTTCAGACTAATTTGGTGGCGTCCTTGGTATTGTAGAAACTACTTAGTGGCTTCAACATTTGGTACGCCTACAGTTAACATAGCAAATGGGTTTCACTTCTATAGAGTTTCCACTATTCAGGGACTCCAATAACTTCTACAAGTTCACACAGTCACACTTATTTGTGAAATCTATGTTCATGATAGGAATTCATTGACAATGATGCAGCACCAATTGGGATTTTCAGTGTCTTTCTCAAGGATACTTTGATACAGGGAACAGGGGGAATAAATCCACACCCAACTGGTTGAGGAGCAAACACTCTAAAACCGAGACAAAGGCATGCAAAAAACAGCATTGTACTTTAAATTAATCTCAACAAAAGATCAATCTTTTGTCTACATTGCTCATTCTCATTAGGGTCAACTGTAGCCTATACTACCTGACATTGCGTGAGAGCCGTTACATCCTTGATTAGTCACCAGCCAATTGCACAAACAGACAAGTATTCACACTCACATTCAGACCAGTATGCAATCTAGAGTCTTCAAATTATTGGACATGGATGTTTTGGAGATATGGGAAGAACCTAGAGTACTGGTACACAAGAAAACACGCAAAAGACCGTGTAAACTCTACACACGTGGGCCTAAACTGAGATCGGGACCCATACCTCAGAACTGCGAGGCAGATTTGTTAACTACTTGTGCTGCCCCAATGACATCTAATGAAATTAAAATGTCATGCAATCTGTTTTAAAAACACATTTTGGCTTGTGAGCGGTTATCGCTCGCGATGGCTGTCTCCATGTTTGCAGATTGTGGTGCCAAAAGTGTGGATATTATGTCATGGACATCTCAGTTTCCATCAAAGTGACATTTTGGCACAGCATACTGTTCTGAAATGCCACCTGGTCTGACTTACTGAAGCAGAGTGTTACATGGAGAGTCAGTTGTGCGTGTGCCATTGCACAGAAATACATGATAAAATTTAGCAGCAGGTTATCATGATAAACTGAATGAAACCATCAGCATCAGTATCCACTCATTATTCTGTATTCAGGTATCACCACTGTGCTTACCATGACCACGCTCAGCATCAGTGCCCGCCACTCCCTCCCCAAAGTCTCCTACGCCACAGCCATGGATTGGTTCATCGCTGTTTGCTTTGCCTTCGTCTTCTCTGCCCTCATCGAGTTTGCGGCTGTCAACTACTTTTCCACGCTGCAAGCCAACCGGGAGCTACGCAAAGCGGCAGCCATGAAGGCGGCGGCTCAAGAGGCCGTAGCTGCAGCTGCCACCCCAGCTGCTGGTGCAGGAAATGATGGAGAGGTCTCCTCAGTAAGTGTCTCACATGTCAAAATGACTCAACGAATGATCAATATCCTATCAAAAACTGACATACCGTCTGCCAACAGATTTTCTTACAGTTACTTTATACAGTTGAATGGTTCATTTAAAACAACAACAACATAAGTTTGGATTTAAAGTTATTTAGCACCAGAAATATAAAGCAAAGTTGAATCCAGATACTGAAAACCATTTGGTCAGAAATATTTTGTTTTTCATTTTTATTGCACAATGTGAAATGCACAAGACAAGAATTCATTTGTATGTGCGTTTGGTTGGTTGGTTGGTTGGTGAACACTGCATAGCAACTACTGAATGCTTTTCCACAAAACTCTGTGGAGGTGTGTCATTTGGGGAAAAAAAACAAGGAAAATCTGTCATATGAAAGTGTGTGGAATGCTCAGGGTGCTTTCTACCCTCAGTAGATTTAGAGTAGGTGGTTATCTCAATAACTTATTATCGACATGATTATGTAACATTTTAGCTCTCAGTCAGGTGGCAGCCTTTTGTTTGGATCATGTGAATTAATTTTTACAAAAAGTGTTGAAAATATGAACGCGGAATTGGAGGATTTAGCCTCTCTATAGGAGCTGGGGTGCATATCGTGGAAGCATGGCTTTTGTTTTTATGGAATGGTTCAGAAGACTCATGGATTCGTTGTCAGTCAACCATCAGGCACATATACAGACAACTGCAACTTATCCACAATAAAATTTGCTGATCGCTGAGGGGGAACAGAACTCATGCTGCCTGCAAGTGAACCCAACAGTGTATTGGTCATTGCCCATCTTTGTAAAGGGTTATTGTTTCTACAGTTTTTGTAGTGGTTCTCATTCATTTATGCTGGGCAGATTTGCCCTAATGTGATAGCTAGTGAGTCCAAGCGCCACCTTCCACCTCATTCATAAGAAATTCACGTCAATCCTGCGGCAGTTTCATACATCCCCACATACCCGCCACAAGCACAGCAAACTTTGCACCACCTGACAATCAAGTTGAACGTTTCTCCATGCTTCTTTAATAATTTTCTACCCTGCTTTTCATGTACAAACTTTAATCTTTTGGCTGCTGTGTTGATTCATCCTTCATATACTGCCAGTGCACGCACTTAAACGACACCATTATCAGTTCATGTGCACACAGGCCCTAGCGTCCCAGTATAATCTGCTGCACACTTGCATCTATATGCACACGCTCACTTAATCTGGAGTATTATGCACCCCACATCCATACAACGCATTCATCCATTTCTAAAGTGACTTATCTATTCATCTAGGCTGAGTATCCATCTTCCTCTCCTCTCTGGCTGCCCTGTTACGATGTGATCACCACAGAGAGTGACATGACGAGACAGCCAGTAGTCGCCCCTGTGAACGACGCTGCCGCAGATTATGTAAGAGCCATAGATTAAGGAAATATCCATCTGAATGCGAAGGGAGGGCACCCACCACACTGGAATCGCCAGCCCGGGCCAAGATACATTGATACAGTATACAGTGCATCTGCTGGAGGGAGGGCAGTGGGGGTTTGTTTTTGTGTTGTGTGCGTAATAGAGTTGCACTGAAAAGAGCTGAGTGGGAGGGAGGCTTCATAGAAAATGACTGCTTTCACCAAAATATGTAGGAGGGCCATAAAAAGAAAGAGAAAAATAGCAAGCGACCATGGGTAGAAATAGCCTTCATCCAGTCACGATTTTTAACGTGATGACTTGTTATGGCTGCAAGGTAGAGCCATAGCAGGACATGAGTGATTTTTTTTTTTTTTTTTTACATGGACCAGATAAGTGAAAGGGATCTTTTGACACATTTTGGGCCGTGTGGAAATTGATGGGGTATTATGGAGGCACATTCTTGGACAGGAAAGACTTACACATGAGTTTGGTGCAGCCAAACAGGATGAAAAACATTTTTATTAATTCCAAAATAGCTTTAGTGATGAGTGTTTGATTACATGGGCAAATTTATCCATCCATTCATTTACTTTAAAGTAATTAAAAACAAAGGTTCTAAAGGAATGGAATATCTTCCGAACCTTTGTTTCCAGGCGAGTTTCATATTGGTTAGTAATAGCTAGTGTCTGCGTGGATGTAGGTGAGCTCAGCTTGGTCTTATTTAGACATCTGAGTTTCTGCAAAATTCAGCTCTCCATGAATGTTCTCTACTCCTATATTCATGTCAGTACCAGTTTCAGGAAAATAATGCTGAATAACTCACCATAGATCTGCCTGGCTGACAACAGGTCATGACAGCAAACAGGTTAGGACCCTATTAACAATGCATCTTGCTACTTGTCCCTACGTTTTGCACTTTTGCTGCAATGACTTTCATACCCCTAAACTCAGCGACACACCTGGGTTTCTGGTCTGAGTTGGCTTTCCTCCATTGAGTCCCTTCAGTGACTATTCAGTGCAATTTCCATTTCCTTATTGATAATAACTTCACCCATTTCTACCACTACAGCATGCAGTCAGCCTAAAGCTATGCCAACAACAACAAAAAATACATTCACCCCTCACAATGGAGACATTGAAGGGAAAGACAACTGCTTATTACATGATCTACCTCATGAGCTAACAAGCTATTTGTCTTGCAAGCTAACGCAGCGATCTTACCAGTACAGCGTCGGCATGTCGAACTCACTTAGCTGTGAGTCGTGTGTGCAGCCACATAGCAGAATCACATCAGGGAAAGTTAACTGTTTAACAGCACAGCAAAAGTCAGCTTGTAGCTGCAACATTCACTTCAGAAAAATAGATCCCTCTTACTATCACCTCTCAATATGTAGCTAAAGAAGTTGCCGATGAGTGTGTATATCGTAACCAAATAAGAGTATTCTTTTTCAAATGATGGTTAAGTGATCAATACTGGGTTGTAGTTTTTCAGTAATGTATTAAATAGCTAAACATTGCCATATACTGTAGATAAATGTAACTTCTACAAGCGCATTAATACACACTCGCCACCCACTCGGATGACCTTCGACGCACCCACTCCCAAACCACACATATTGACAATATGCAGCTACTGTAACCTTATTTTACACACACCTACAAACACACACACACACATTTACATATCGATTCCAACCGCCCCCGCACATACAGTACACATACCAAAACAATCTATTTACTTGTCCAATAGTAAGTGACCATCTGTGCCATGCCAGTGAGTGTGTGTGCCCTTGCGTACGTAAGTGGGTAAAATTGTAATGCAGTAGATAAAGAGGAGCGTATCCCCCTGGGATATGACCAGCAAGAAGCCAACCAAGCCAGTGTGTCTTTGCTAGAAAAAGCTCTGTCGGTTGCCATGTACAGTATAGTACATGCAAAGGCGCACACACCCGGTGGTGGAATTGATGAACTGACTGGTGATGGAATTTACGGAAATGTACAATGGCACCCAAAAATAAATCTCCAAATCATAATCCTAAAATAGGGCTCATTTAGGCAAATGGGATGCGATGGAATAATAGAAAGTATTCATTTTTAATGAAGAGTTTTTCGTTGAGATTTATTTCTAAAACTTGTTCTTCTCATTTTTAAAGTGTTTCTACAGCTCTCGTCCTCATTGCCATTGTAGGTTGGACGATTGCATCCGACTCTGGGCCAAAATTACTCACGCTCACGTTCATCCATCCATCCATCCATCCATCCATCCATCATCCATCCATCCATCCATCCATCCATCCAACCATCCATCCATCCATCTATTTTATCTGGCGCTTATCCTCACGAGGGTCGCGGGGAGTGCTGGAGCCTATCCCGGCTGTCAACGGGCAGGAGGCGGAGTACACCCTGAACTGGTTGCCAGCCAATCCCAGGGCACGTAGAGACAAACAGCCGCACTCACAATTACACCAAGGAGCAATTTAGAGTGTCCAATAATGTTGCATGTTTTTGGGATGTGGGAGGAAACCGGAGTGCCCCGAGAAAAACCACACAGGCACGGGGAGAACATACATGTGATGTTATTTTCATTTGCTCATGCAGCACCTGTTATCGTTTCATTCGGGATTGGCAGCGAAGCTGTGCATTTATATTTTTTTCATTCTCAGTATAATGCGAGCACAATCCGAGAAAATTCAAGAGAAAGACGTTTGTGAGTGTAGGCATTGATTTTGTTTCTGTTGTGCCAAGTTTTTATCATTATAATTGTATGGTGTTTTTCCACAAGTATCCGGACTGCGACTTCAGTACAGTGTCAGTACTTTTGTCAGTTAGGGTAATGAGTCAGGAAATCTTTCCTATTCTATTCAAACATGACAGAGAAAAAAAAAAAGACAAAGTGTGAGAAAACGTACAATGGCTTCTAACCTGAAACTGTGAGAGCTATTGTTTCGATCATATTTTGTAAGTTAGTTCTTTAGTTAGTGGCGTTAATGTATACATTTATTTTATGCAAACCAATGACTTAAAATGGGACCGATATGTCCAGAGGGTAAATATGGTATAATGTATGTAGTGGATTCTAAATACTGTTACATCGCCTGAATTTAAAATGTATACTTACTAGTCTTACTGCCTCAGGTTTTGGTACCTGGGACACCTGTGGTACCTTTAGACGCACTCATTTTTGCAGGTCAGCCACTCTTAAGAAGTTATTCCACTGTTCCATGTTTTCTCCATTCATGGAAAATGGCTCTCACTATGGTTCGTTGGCGTACTAAAGCTAAAGAAGTGACTGTAACCCTTTTCACACCATTCACTTTACTTTATTCAGAATCTCTTCTTGAGATTCCTTGGATTGTGGCATTTTGTTGCAGCTTTATGAGCTATATTGGCCCACTTCATTTTGTCAAAAAGGTTTCTTCAAGAGCAGTGACAAGGCTCCAGTCATACACGAATCTCTCTTCCACACAAAGATGTCTCCATGTGAGACTCACTGTGCCACATTTAAATGGAATCAGTGTAGCCGCTTTGATTGGTGCTGCTTGCAGTCAGCTGTTTTCACTTCCACAACGGCGCCTTTTTTAAATACACTGTCTGTGCACATCTGCCAGATTGTGAAAATCCAGTTTGATTTAAAATGGTCACAAAAATACCCAACTGGTCAACTCTTTACACTTTTGGTACATAGGCCCTCTACTGAGTTTGCCAATTGTAAACACAAATAAAACAACTGAAAACTCCTCAGTGGTTTCAATGTAAAAGTGTTAAGAGATGAATTGAATTACGAACCACAATAATATTTAAATGAACAGGAAATATGTACCAAACAGTTCTGATAAATAAACTGGCTAAAACGAAATATCAATTTTGCTTTTGCTACAATGTTATTATTCTATGTCGAGTCACCCGGAATAATCTCGTAGTTCAGCGTTTGTTCTATTTCTGGGCTACTGCAGGTAAAAGATTCCGTGCTGTTTTCTTTGGATTATTGTGCTGGCTGGCAGTCTCGCTCTCACGCTGACTCTATCTGCTGGCAGCATGGTGTTTTTTGACCCAATTCCCAGAAGTACTTTGGTTTTACCCTCCGAGCACACCACGTGTGATTTACAGCGAGCGGAGCATGGACTTCGTTTACTCAAACTTGATGAGGCATGCTGATAACCATGTGTCAATATGTAGGATTCTATTTGGATTTCTACACTTCTCTATGCCCCTAAAACTCTTGAAATCTCTTTTAGATACAAGCAAACATCATTGATTCTCTTTGTTGAGCTTCTTGTCTGCTGCTTATGAATGTTTTATACATTTTTTTTATTATTTTCTCACAAGCACAGAGTCAACACAAAAGTTGTCTTAATCAGGCATTACAGTCATTAGGGTGTTTTGACTATTTTGTTTCTCTTGGATTTTCAAATATTAGTAGTGTTGTGTTGTAGGATATGACGATGGCTTTTTTTTCTTGTAAAGTTCTTAATGCGTTGTGATCATTTGTGGGAACAAAAACCCAGCACTTTTTTCAGTATTAATGCTCTCATGTTACATCAAGCTAGAGTTCTTTTATTGTGAATTTCCATCTTCTCTCCAAGGCGGATGCGAGCAACATGTTGAAGAAGAGAATGAATTCCACGCCCCTCTTCGACCGCCCGGCTAAAACGTTCCCCAACCCGCCCGTCAGCGCCCAGGCCTTCTTGCAGCAAGGCTCCGCTGTGCCGGCCAACAACGTCCTGACGGGCACGAGCATCATCGACAAGTACTCTCGCATCCTCTTCCCGCTTTCCTTTGGCGCCTTCAACCTGGTCTACTGGATTGTGTACCTCACCAAGGACACCATGGAGATGACCAGGTGAACACATGGCATGCTTGCTTTTTTAAAAAAATGCTGCTTTGTCAGTGGTTCTGGGACTTCTTTACCAAACTACCTCTTGGTGAATGTGATGGGAAAGTGCTACTATAAACAGGATGGGTACCATCGCATGTTCTCTGCATTCATACAAGTGTACAAGTGACAAGTTCCCATCTCCGTTATGCACTTCTGTTTCTTTCAAGCATGCATTGTCTTCACCGAAGAGCTGAATTTGTTATTCCGCAGCCACATAACACTCCCACGGTTTCATCGCTAATTAGTCACCATATGGCTTTTTTGCAACAAGCCCGGAGTGGTTACAGCTACACAGTGGTTAACATTATCATTTCTCTACAAGAAAAACACAACAACACTGGTGGGCTATATGTTTGTTATTCAGTGCTTTGCTAGGACTCGCAGCTTGAAGATGTATTTGCTTTTACATGTACAGTGAACTAGATAATATGAAAAAGTGCAAAACAAGGGCACTTGTACAGTATGAAAGCCACATTAAGCTGGACTAAGCTAAGTAATGTAGCTATACTGTAGCCAGACTTCGTGGTTCCTGAATAATAATGCAAGATTCTAGGATCATACAGTGTTTTTGTTTTTTTTAATTGTCCAAAGGAGGCAGTTTCATTCTAAACGAACAGCAAAAAATGTAAAGATTGTGGTACACTACAATTTTCATTTAGTGGTTCATTTGTTTGTTCTCAGGCCAATTGCAGAGGATATTTAAAATGAAAGGAGTTTATCATGTTTGATTGTAGTGCAGGATGAATCTTTCCATTGTGATTCAAATGAAAACAACTAAAAAATAAATTGCGTAAAAAAATATGTTTTTTCTTCTAAACATATTCTTGAATTAAAGTGAAACAGGGAAAAGGAAAGAAAATTGTGACGTGGAATATTTGTGTTCATGTAGTAGGGCTGAACGATTTACGGTTGTCTGATCAAAATTGTGATTTCAGACAACACGATCATTTGATCGCCAAGGCTGAATCTTTTTTTTTGTAGCTCAGATGACCTGGATTCTGTGTTCAACTCTAGAACCTCACAAAGTTCACCAAACCGATCACAGACTGTGGAGAATAATACTGGCTGAGCTATCTTGTGCAAAGTATGCAGTGGCCACGAGCTCCACTTGGTAGCTGGCACGGCTAAACACATCTGCGGTGTGGATCGTCACCTGGAAGTAAATCCTCTATGGTTGCAAATAAGTTACAATTCTGAAACTTCGCGTTACTGTTTACAAAAGAGACATTACAAGGCATTATGCTGGTAAACGTTACATTAGAGGTTCTTAATGATTTCTGTCCGTTTCAGCTGCAATTTTGCTTTTGGGTTCTGCACTGTAATACAGTATTTTTAATTCACAGACATGAGGGACTTGACTCGGTCTGAAACTACAAAAAAAAAACAAAAAAAAAAAAACAATGAAAAGTGTCTGTACAATTCTGCGTTTACAATATACAGGTACAGAAGGTAGGAAGGTAGGCCTACCTAATAGCGTGGGATCATACAGTTTTCATTATAATTCACCTGCCTCAAATATGGCACATCCACAAACTTTGACTCGTTATAGATTTTTTTTCCCCTTATGTTGATAATAAACCTTTCTTAATAAACTCAAAAACAAATAGTGATACCTGTGACCTTTGCACCTTCATGTTTGGTGGAGGTAATGAGGTTTCAACATGCGGGTGTAAGTTGTTGCCACATCTACGACAATAACTGTAAGAAGTTATTTTATACCAGTAAATAAGTTATTCAGTTAGAGTTGAGCCGAAAAGCAGATGAACTGCACTATGCACCATTTTGGTCGCCGTGGCAAAAAATTTTTTCAGCTTTCCTAGAAGGTAAATATCGTATGTCCGATACTTTCTGTAAGATGGCATAATTCACGCAAGTGCACCAACAGGATAATGCATGAGGGACACTTGCACAACTTAATGGAAGACAGTACAAGAGCGGGATCAAAAAGGCCTTTGCATCATAATGCTGGGAAAGTACAGTAGTCATTTAACAATATTATATTATTGTGGTTAAATGAAAAAATTTTCTGATGTCTTATTTAGCTACTAGGTCAAAAGGGGTTGTATATTAGAAACAGCTCTCTTTATGATGCAGTGCAGCTGATACTTAGATATAGCTCTTGCTTTGGATCTCATTTGATTGTGCAAGTGTGCATAAAGACACACTAACAAAAAGAAGCTTCTGAAGGCCTTTCAGCCAAATCTAAAGTACAAAAATGCTTTCCCCACCACAGCAGGTGTCTTTAAAAACACATTTCCTCTCACATAAAAAAGCGAGATATGACATACAATGTAGACATGACACAAGGTTCTTAACCATTGCAGATTTTATGGTGTCATTATAGCAAAAACAATGTGATTTTTTTTTACCTTTTTTTCTGCAAAATGAGGCTTTTGTATCACCAGCTCCATGTGTGGTTTTGCATTTAGCCTGAATGCTGTTCAAAAGAATTAGAATAAGAACGTTTACGGTGCACACGTGTAGGCAGGCATATTTTTCCCACCTACAAAATATGATCAATGCTTGCATGTGTGCATCATATTGACTCCCGGAAGCTGTTTATCTGCATTGGTCCTAATGGCCCCCTGATGTGATCTATGGTTAAAAATGGAGGAAACGCACGTGCTAAATGAGACAGACTGGGTGTAACTTAACATATTGGCAGTGGAGGGAAGTAATCAAGTACTTGTGGGTTTATTTATGGACTTTATATTTTACTCCCTACATTTAAAAACAAATATACTGTACATGATGTACTTTCTGTTCCTTACTTTGTCTTTTACCCTTTTCAACCAGTGGGGATGATTACATGACTTCAAAATACCTGAATACGGAAAAATAAAGTCAACCACGGTTAAAATCTCAAAATACTGAGATCTTAAGATCTTAGAGGATGGTGGCAGAGATATGGAAAGTGAGGTGTTCCCCATACATAGTCTGATTTCAGAGAATTATTTAATGTTGTCGACTCCAAGAATGGTTTGTGTTGTGTCTTTTACCAATCTATAAAAATGACAGCAATTTCTGGTCTTAAAATGTCCAGCTCATCTGAATTTTTCCCCAATTATCATTAGGTTGTTACACATTTTTCTCAGTTTACAATAATAGGAACTTTAACTATATAAACACATCATTTTGACAGCATGTCCAGTGATTTTTTTTATCTTCTCTGTAGGACCAGTATGTTAGCTACTATAAAAAAAGAGGAAAATTATTTTTCATGCAGAGCTTTGGTATGGTTCTGTGCTAGGAAGAATTGGTATTGCATATAAGTGACTAAAGATTTTACTTCATGTAATGTTTTTACTTTTGTATAAAGGAAGACTTTGGTGAAAGTAATGGGAATGGGAGTACACATTAAAAGTTAGTACATGAGGATTCAGTGTTTCTTTTAATGCCAGAGTTTTCCACATATTTCACCAAGAAAAAGCTCTAAATTGCAAAAGTATTATCGAATTTCCTCTCTTGCTCAGACATTCCAATGAGCCCGGCAGGAAAACTGACAGGCAATCAGCGTTTGCCATGCCTGCAGTGCTTCCTGTTCTGAGCCCCCATTGCTCGTGGATACGTTTCACCAAACAGAGAACGTCCACTATCTGGCATTTTGTGGCCGATTTTTGTGAAAAATAATTACCAACAAACAAAACAAAAATAGCATAATGTACAATGTTCAAACCTGTCCGTTTGAGGCAGAATACACAGAGGCGGAACGTGACGTGTTGGAGAGGGGACGTGGCGCTGACGATGAACAACAATGCCATTATATGGACGGTGGAGAGTTGTTTGATGCTTTTCTGAGGAGTTGGGTTTAGATGTAGAGAATAGACAGCAGGAGTGGCCACACTTTTTTACCCCAAGATCTATTTTTCAAGCAGCCAGCCTCTCATGATCGAACAGGGGTGGTGTGGGGTGGGGGTGGGGGGACCGTGCACACGCGCATCGCTGTAAATAGGAGAAGTGTGGTGTGCTAAGAGCCAATAAAGCGAGTATAACAGCAAGTCGATGCTCCATGTTATTATTACTCCCACCATTGAGCAAACAAAACAAAAATAACAATGTACAATGTTCAAGCCTATGCGTTTGAGCCAGAATACACACAGGCGTAACTTGAGGTGTTGGAGAGGGGGCGTGATGCTGACGGGAGGGGCATAACAGGGACCTCGGAGATGTTCCAGACAGGCTCGTTTCAAAAGACTGGTGTTCGTGTTCTGTTTGTGACGTAATGCCAACAGTGTTGTCGTGAGTTTGAAAGCTCAAACAAAAAATGGAGCATCAATGAATTTCGGTCACGATCAACATGTCTGCATAACACACTAGATACTAGTACTAGATACTAGATAATACACACGAAGTTGTTTGTTTGGACGAAGGTGTGTTATATATGAATTTACTTATGATACATGACAGTTTGATAAAACATACATCCAGTGGAAAATCGGTGAGTACACATTTTTTTTCTTAGAATGCTATGATAATGCTATGTGAATGCTCAGTGAGCTATATGAATGCTATGGGTTCTGTCTAAAGTTTATCAAAAAGGCAAGCTTATTTTCTGTTTACGGCGTAGGACTCTCTAATGGTTTATTTATATCTGGAATACAAAATGGAAAAAAAAATGGGACTTCCCTAAAGTGATTACACGTATATATCCATCCATCCATTTTCTTAGCTGCTTAGTTGTACGAGGGTCGGACGAGTGCTGGAGCCTATCCCATCTGTCAATGGGCAGGAGGCAGGTTACACACACGTAGACATGGGGAGAACATGCAAACTCCACACAGGGAGGTCCAGCATTGAACCCGGGTCCTCATAACAGTGAGGCGAACACTTTACAGCTGCTCCACCGTGCCGCCTCATAAAGTATGTTGTTGCTTATACAGTACCGGCATGAGAGGCTATAGCTAAGTGGCTAATAACCAGTGATAGATGTGTGCAAATTTTCCCAGCTGATGAACAAGCCTCAACTGTGACAGCCACAGCTTTATCCTGTCAGGTTGACCCCACGGGAGGTTAAAGAAGGACACATTTGGGTGCCTTTTCTCAGTTTTGTTGCTGTTTGGTGCACAACACATCAGCATCTTGGCCTAGCTAGAATGAATGGTCTGTAATGCTAAGCACTGGCGACGTCAGGGGCGGGGTCAAAGACATTTTTCCAGGTCTGGCTGTGAAAGCTGGCACATATCCAGATTTTGCTTGGATTTCAAAAATGTTTTTTATTTTCTTTTCCGCTTATCCTCATGAGGGTTGCGGGGAGTGCTGGAGCCTATCTCAGCTGTCAACAGGCAGGAGACGGGGTACACCCTGAACTGGTTGCTAGCCAATCGCAGAGCACAAAGAGACAAAGAGGTGCACACACAATCACATCTAGGGGTAATTTAGAGTGTCCAGTTAATGTTGGATGTTTTTGGGAGGCGGGAGGAAACTGGAGTGCCTGGAGAAAACCCACGCAGGCATGGGGAGAACATGCAAACTCTACACAGGCGGGACTGGGATTGAACCCGGGACCTCAGAACTGTGAGGCCATTGCTTTACCAGGTGATCCACCATGCCGCCTATCCAAAATAGATGTAATAATAATATTACTTCACATTGGAGGATTTGTTGTACATTTTGGGGAGAGTCTTCCTTTAAGTCTTAGTACTTATTTACTGAAAGGGGAAATTTGTAGTTAGAAAACTGCTAGCAAGATTTGAATGCCGCCTTACTTTTCTAATACCGCCCTTCCCCACTGAAACCAGGTAGACACTAACGATGGCTGCAACATTGATCAGTTAGCGTTCTCAATGCCGTGAGGCACATTGGGAATTGTAATTGTAAATTTTTTTACTGGAGCGGGCGATTGGCTTACTGCCCAACCCCTGCACCTGGTATTCCTAGGCAGTCTCACATCCAAGTTCTAACTAGGACCGACCCTGTGGACGAGATGTGAGAGCATGTGGGGATTGGGACGGCTGCAATATACAGGTATGTGACGTGACTTAGTTTTAATATAGTATTCATCGATAAAAAATAAATACCGGTGGAATTTTTTTTCATGTACATTCAATTGAAAATTCAAAGAAGGTGATTAACCTTCCTGTCCAGTTGAAGGTTTGCTCCACATCTGCTCTGAATCATCTCTGAAAGGCAGCTTCTACATTCTGTCTTCTTTTTTCTTAGGATCTTTCCAATTACATCTTTTTACTTTTTCTTGCTCATTGGAAGTAGTTAAAAAAAATCAAAAAGTGGTTATAGAGCGTATACAACTGCTGAAATAAGTATGTAACGTGTATGTCACCATTTTTTTTCAACAGTTGCGATTGACATGAAAATTTCACCAGATGTGAACCAGACATAACCTATACATACAAAGAAAGTAGAACAAATAAACTCAGAAACTAAGTTGTGTCAAATAATGTGAAATGACACAGGGGAAATGTATCAAACATGCCAACTGGTACTTGTTTTATACTTTGTCCAAAAGCCTTTTTTTGCAATGACAAGTTCAAGAGGCCTCCTGTATAGAGAAACTAGCTGCATACATTGCTCTGGTGCATTTTGTCCAAAAGTACAAACGTAGTTTTCGAAGCGTGAAGGTTTTCATGGGCGTGTTTTATGGACCTTGAGTTTGAGTTCTTTCCATAGATTTTCAATTGAATTTAACTCAGGTGTTGGCCTGAGCCATTCTAGCAGTTTTATTTTTATTTTTGTTCTTTTAAACCAATTGAGAGTTTCATTGGCAGTATGTTGTGGATCATTAATCTGCTGAAGTGTCTACTCTCATTTTATTTTTATCATCCTCAAAAATGGCAGCAGATTTTTGTCAAGAATGTCCCGGTAGCTTTGCCGATTTATCCATTTTCACTCATGTGAAATTTACCTGAAGAATTTATTGAAAAGCAGCCCCACACCATCATGTTTCCACCTGTGAACTTCACTGTTGGTATTGTGATTTTAGAATGATGTGCAGTACCATTTCTCTACACATGGTGTGGATTATAGCATCCAAAGAGTTCAGTTTCGCTCTCATAAGAACAGACAATATTATCCTAGTATTTCACTAGCTTGTCTCAAAGTTGTTCAGCAAACTTTAAAGGAGTTTGGACAAGCATTTTCGTGTGTTGAGCATGCATCCCAGCCAATGGGGTAGAGTCAACTACTTAATCACATTAATGTTTTCTCTGTGACAACTGTACCTGCTCATTCCTGGTCTTTTTTAAGCTCTATACAGATGATCCTTGGCTCTTGGACAACTCTTTTGATTATTCGTTCTATCAGAAATCTTCCAAGGACCACCTAATCGAGGCAACTCTATGGTGGCATAATTGAATCTCCACTTACATATTATGGCCCCAACCGTGCTCACTGGAACATTCAGAAGCATAGCTATGCCCCTGTAACCAATGTCATCGTTCTTTTAGCAACAGTTAGTTTTGGATGGTCTTGAGACAGCTCTTTGATGTTAAATATCGTGACGTGTCTTGACTAACACCTTGGCAATGAGACCTTTTTGTAAGCCATCAAATAGATATATATCTTCATTTGCACTGACAAGGGTCTAGATTGCAATGAGAGTCAATACTCGCCCACCCCCCCTGTCATTTCATATTATTGCGTGTTTTCTGATCTTAATTGTCCTACTTTCTTTGTATGCATGTATTACTTTGATTGTTCCCAACATCTAGTGAATATTTCACATCAGTAGCACTGAAATATATATATATATATGAAATATATTCAGTGAGAAAAATGGTGACGTGTTAAATACTTTTTTTAGCCGCTGCATAAACACTTACAGATTTTACATCCAGTCAATACAAGTGTATTGCAAGAATCCATGGAGTGCTGAAAAGGCTAAATAAGGTGATAAAATACTCAGCATCCCAGAGGTGATAGCTTCAAATCCCTAGAGGTGTTACAGACGCTAAGCGGACCAGCCAGTCCAAAGAAGCCCTGTACGCCTGCTTGACATCATGATCGATTACACTTGATTTATCTTCACAGTGAATGTCAGGGTGTTTAACATGAAATAAATATCAAACACATTTTTTTTTTTTTGGATGGAGTTTATTTTAAACTTGCAGATTGGCTGGAGACCAGAGAATGTGTATTTATGCAAATGTAAAATGCACTGCCGCATTAATCATGACAATACTGATTTAAAAAAAATGTTGATGGGATCAGAACAAGACAGGAAGGACGTGGTGTTTATCTCATTTGTAATCAACGCTGAATTAGCCTTGTTAATTGGCATAATGCTGTGTATTGCGCTGTAGCTACTTTATACAGTAAGACGTTGGCATTTCTCGACATTGCCACCCACACTGTTGAACCTCTGACCCTAACTACCCTAACCCATCCATTAAGATCAAGCGGACTAAAAGCATATTACAGACCCTTCCCCCCCCCCCATCTTCTTTTTGTATATTTGCATCTATTAGTGCAGGCCCTCCTGCAGGGATGAGCTGGACCAGAAGAGTCCCTTCTGTTTGTGTGAGAGTGTGTGCAGGTGGATTTATGTATGTGTTTGTGTGTGTCTATTCCTGCTTGCGAGGATAAAAGCGAACAAGTGTGTAAATGTGCCGTGGCAGCAGCAGTGGCGCCGACTGACTGGAGGCCACTTTCATGAATAGCGCCATTCAGAGGGGGACGTGAAGGAAACAATTTTGCTGAAAACCCTTCCTTCCATGAAGGGACGCAGCTGGTGGATGCACTGGTGTCTGGATGGTGTGTGCGAGTGTGTGTGCGTGTGTGTGTCCTCTTTATTGTCCATCCGTGCCAGGCTTCGGGAGAAAAATAAACATTGCAATGTTGTTGTACTGAAACGAAAATCACAAAATCCTGCTTCCAAGTCGATCATTTTCTTTTCCCAAGTGTGGAATTGAAGCTCCAACTTAGCTATAATTCTCACTCCATTGCAGGCCACTCACACAGGCAGCCATTGAGAGGGATACAACCAGCGATTGCTATCTAGCATTTTCCCTTCGCCACGCGGGCCCCCAGGGAATTGTTGCATCCCCCTGGGTGTCTCTGGTTTTCTCTGCATGTGTGTGTTTGCGAATGCACGGCTCCATTTCTCACAACCGCAGTTCACGCTTAAGTAGACTTTTACTAATTCGAAGGGGACACGACACTCTTCCTCTTTTCTGACTTTCACACGTGCTGCCATCCATTGGTTGTTCCCATCTCAAAGTGTCCCATTTAAGGCAAGTGGCATCGAGGTCTATCTGTGGGACTGCATCTGTGTCTGTAGTGTGGACAGTCCATGTGCAATGTTTTAAGCCATCTGGTCATTTGACTCAACTGTAGCTGCCTCCACTGAAGAGGACAGATTGCTTAACCCAGAGGTCAAACGTTCAAGAATTAGTTCCTCTTCTGAAGTCGCTGCACATTAAATTGGGATTAATCAGTCGCAATGGAGTCCTTTGATGAAAAAGAATGAATTTATAGTAGACCCTCAAAAGGACCCCATAAACACCCCATAGGTCACGTTATTTGGAATTTTTGGAACATTTAAGTTTTAAAGACAGTGATTCAATGGTGTGCTTTGGCTATAATGCAAACGAATGTGGCATTAAATGGGAGAGAGATATCACGCAAAACTGATTTTTCTTAGTAAATATAAAGGGAACTTGATGACGACGATGGTGACAGAACCCAAAATTGTACAGAAATTCAAGCCATCACTAACCTACATTTAACTCATTATCTCAGTAAAGATTTGTACAAGAAAAGGTTCTCACCCAGGACTATAAAATAATCAGATGCAAAACAATAATTAAGATATTAATGGAACGCGCCTTCTTGTGCCACTGTTGGTGAATCCGACATGTCACATGATGGGAACCATGGACCCGCTATAAAAATTAGGGTCTCTGGATTGCCTGTAAACCCTTCATCTGTAAATTTCATTTCTTTTCTCTGAGTTGTCAGTGCCAGAAAACAAATTTTAAAGCAAGCTGTTCAAATTCTGACCCCCAATGAGAGATCGCAGTCAGTTTAACTTAAATAATACCCATAGCAACCACTACATGGGGTGTTCCATGCTAAAAGAAATTGATATATATACAATATATATATATATATATATATATATATATATATCTTTAGTATTCTGGCTCTGAACGTGACCAAACTTTCTCCACGAAACAATATGACTATAACCACAAAGAGAGGGAGGGAAAAAAAAGCATTTTCGCCAGCAGCCATGTGAGATCGGATAGTGAAAATATCTCCAGGCGATGTCAGCGTTCTCCTGCTCTGACATGTCAAGAGAAGCAATGAGGAGGTGGTGTGAGATACACAGCAGAAGTTTCCAGGCAAAGTTTGCAGGAGGCAATGCTGGTAGCAGTTGGACTTTGAATTTCAGAATTTGGCCTGTAATGAGCAGGTGCTGTTACATCATTCTAAAGATGCGAGGGTGTGTTGGCACATGTCGCTGATGGCAATAGTGTGGAAGTTACATATTGGACTTGGAAAACTATTATTGTAGTTGGAAACTTTTCACAGAGGTTGCTGAGGATACAAAACCGGTCCAATTTGCATGTAACTTCTTATTAGATAGCATGAGGATCCTTTAAACTGGTGTTGGACATAGTAATTCATAGATTTTGTATATGTATGATATTTGCAGGGTTGTTAGTAACATTAGCTGGATTCGTACAGCCAAAATATAAATGTAAATAACTGAAATGTAGATTGGACTGCATTATTTTACTGGGTGGGTACCATAGGGAACATGCATATTTGAGGCTATGTAATAAACATCACTGATTGAAGTTTTAATCACAAATATCATGGCCCCTCACATTCCCAATGCTTACTTGAAGTGGGGTAAGATTTGGAATTACAGAACATTTGTTTTGAAAGTCATACAAAAACCCATTTGTATTACTGATTTGAATATATTTTTTTTAATGTTTGAGAATTAAAATGCTGCTTTAAAACTGCCTATTAAATTAATCAAGGCTTTATGATGGCAAAATTTTGATCCTGGAATGCATTTTTTTCCTCTTATGATGACCATGATGATTGTGGGAACCAAACATTGTTAGAATGACTAGTAGTTGTGACATATTCAAAACGTATTTCCCTAAACAACATTAATAAACACTTCATTGCAGAAGGCTCCAATTAGCGCCCCCTATTAGCCAGCCACCACTAGTGTTAGGAGCATTATTAGGTGATATTTGGTATAAAATGTTTGAGAACCACTGGTCTAGATAGGATACACCAATGCACCCAAATTCTTATTTTTAAACCTCACATTGTGCTTTTGCTCTGTTTGCTTTCCAGGGACACCATCTGAAACCGGAGAACATGGACATCACACAGATGCAACTGCAGAGACACCCACATATCATGTATACAAGAGTGTGGCCCATTCATAACACTGGTCTCATCACCCGTTCATTGTGTGCGTGTGTGTGTGTGATGCATGGAAAGAAAGTCTCTAATGATGCGTCAGTGCACTGTCTGTCTTTTTAGATTTGCTTTCATACAATAATAAAAAAAGTGTCTTTAGAGTAGATTGCCAATGCTATTGCCAACTTGAGCCGTGTGAGTTGGCTTCATCTACTTACTGTATGTCTTCTTAAGACTTTAAAAACTCCTTTATCCATATCATTGGGGACTATGGATTGATGTTGACTGGTGGCAAGGCTGAGGAGCAGCAGGCTCTGCTTAACTTTTGTTATGCATGTCCAGACTCTGTCGATGAGACACTGCATGTGTTTGTAAATCATACATTCACCTCGCTTTGTCTTTTATTTCTTTCTTTATTTTTCTTATTTTTAGATGGCATGAGTGTACCCCACTCGATGGACTGACCTATCCTCTTTAATTATCACTTCACACTCAATCGCATCATTTCTCCGTGCGATTGCGAGGAAAGAGGACTTGAGGGAACATCTTCAAAATAGAACATTTTCAAGTGGTGTGCTACTGCCGATACTTTGCACAAATGGGATACGACAGTATTCTATCCACTTGGAAGCTCTTTTTTTTTTTCCCGGGGAGGACGGTGACCATTTTTGGGGTTTTAACTGCAACATAGAAAAATTGTCTGAATATGCACCCAATGGGAAATTACTGCTGGGTGATGTTATTTGACCATACCTGATTTTATTTTTTAAAAACATGCTGGTGGTGAAAATTAAAGATGGGCAAGATATTTATCAGTTTCAGAAAGGTTGAAATAAAATAATGTAAGGTTCTAGCCTTCAACGGGATTTCCCAAATAGAGTTGCATTTAATGTCTGTGGAAACACAGGATTGAGCCAAAAGCTTTCCCAAGATTGCTCTTTATAACATTATTCATAGTATACTGTATGCATTCATGCATTTTCGATTCTGCTCGTCCTTATCAGAGCCACGAGTGAGCCGGAGCATACCCTAGCTAACTTCATGCAGGAGGTGTGATATAACCTGCTCTGGTTTCCAGTCAATCTAAGTAGTTACAGTGTCAAACATTTCTTACAATAAAATAAAATAAATTTAAAAAAAAGCTTAGATAAATGGGTTGCTTAATGTATGTATTTAATGTATAAAATGTTTTCTCAATGGCACGTCAAATGTGTAGTGTACCTTTCAGCTGTCTGCTGGGATAAGCTCCAACTCCCTGCAACCCTGAACAGAATAGGTGATGAAAAAAAAAAAAATTGACGGACAGATGGATGAATGAATGCAATACGTTGTTTGCCTTATATGTCTCAAAAGAAGACGTTACTTTAGTTTTCTATGGGTGTTGCCCAAGGTTAGCAATCATTGGTGCAATAGATTCTTTCAACTTGGTAGAAAAGCTGGTGAATCACTCGTTTTGAGGTCGACATGTAGTCATGAATATAATTGTAACAATTGCGACTGGAGTCCCCCCAAAATGGAAGAATGAATTACATTGCTGCAAAAGACGAACAGAGCAAAAAACAGTGAAAGTATAAGAGATTTTTAAGGCAAAGTATGGGATATCATTGGCTGGGTCGGGCTGTATGCAAGAAACGTGGCTTTGAATGATCTATTTTGTTATTGTTATTTTAATATCTTTATTTCCCCCAAAACTAGTTCAAGCTAATGGAAGACAGGTGAGAGTTCTGATAGGGCGTCTTGCGTGACCCTCTGCAAGCGTAGTGAAGTTTATGAATGATGAAGGAGTTTGGGAACCTGTGCACCGCAGCAATCAGAATACCAACAGGTCTGTAAGTGGAGAGGCAGTGTTTTGAAATGAGAATCTTTCAGTATGTTTGTTTGTTTTTTTTCTGAAAGATTATGGTGCCAAAAATGTAGACAATCTCAATAATATAGTGAATGAGCAGGTTTTTCCATCTGTGTATTTGTTTCTTCCTGAAGATGCATGCATTGAACCCAAATTTTGAAAAATTGAGGTTGTGCTTTACACTCTGTCTCACAACAACTGTTGGTGGTAATAAATGTTGTAACATTGTCCAAATTGATCAAAACGATGCCACGGTGAATGCATGCAGTGATTTTTTTTGGGTGGGGGGCTGGAAGTTTATGATAATAAAGACTTTTATTGAATATATCAGAAACTGAATGAGGGGGAAGGACAGAAAACACATTACTGTTCATACACTAAGGCTTCTTTGTATCTAAGCAACAGCATATGCACACTTGAGAAAATGATGATTGTCATTCCTCCTGAAAAATGTATCCAATTATCACACTTTTTTTCATGAAGTAAAGAGTGTTCGCCAGTACTTAATTGAGAAGACAGCTTCTGTTTTTTTTTTTTTAATTCTCATTTAACGGTGGGCAAAAAATAGAAACCTCAGCACAGAATCATCAATTATCCAGGATGCCAAAACACATTTGTTAGTAATCCAGTTGTGTGGATTATGCATAGTTTACAGCTAAGCGGTAACGTTGTGTTGTCTAAATATGCACTGGCTCACCACATCCATCATCCGATTGCTTTTTCTCATTAAATGTGTCTCCTATTAACAAAAGGCATCTTTCCATATGACAACCAACGCTGTTATAGCTCGGTCCCAAAACATACACTACATCCATTACATCTAATATATTGTACATCGGTTATTAATAACTGTATAATGTGTAGTTACATATATGGTTTCAATATGATTTTGAAATATAAATGTTGATGATTACTTCTCCAACAAAAAATATAAATAATACAATTACAAACACCATCATCATCATCATAGTAATTTTATATTTTAATCCTTTTTTATCTGTACAAATCAATGTATGAGAAAAATGTGGTCTGCTCTGTAAATGTAGTATGAAAAAAGTATGAGTGGTAAAAAAAAAAAAAACATTGACATATTCTTAGTTTTTTATTTATTTGATTAGTCCGGTCTTGAAATGCATACTTTTGATCCTAATAAAGATGTTATGAATATAAGTAATGACTTTTAATTTGTGATTTCATTTATTTTAATTTTAAAATGTTTAAATGTTTTTTTAGTGACTTCATCTTATGTTCTGTTTTTCCTCAGTGGGGTCACGGCCATGCTAGAGCCAATTCAACCTGTTCAGAGTGGACAACGCATCCTACCCTGCTATAGGCTCCAGCACTCTCGTGACCCTTGTGAGGATAAGCAGCTCAGAAAATGGATGGATGTAATAATAATAATAATGATAATTTATTATCATTGGAATATTTATACAATGATTGCTGTCAATTATTATTTTAGTTTTTTTATTTTGGAATATTTTAAATATATTTATGTATACATTTTTACTTTATTAAAAATTGTTGGTGTATTTATTTAATTTTTTAACACAGGAATTTGTAGGGACAGCAGTTTGGCATTTCTCAGTGAGGATGTATCATAATCCATGATGAAAATGTAGCATTAGAAACGAAAACCTAACCCAAAGCACTCATGCAAGCCAGAGTGCAGTACTAAATTAAAGCAGCCTGCAACCTCCTAGTATTTGCCATGGTATGTCATTGCAACTAATATGTGTGACATTTTAAAAAGACTATAAATTGATGGCATTCTTGAAAGCATTTTATTCATCTGTGAAAGTAATTATTTTTCATTTTACTGCCCTCCTCACCACTTTTGTTAGGGGGGAGGACTAAGGAGACACTTGAAACTGCTTGTCCTCTCAATGCTAATGGATGCTGCTGGCATTTTGACCTCTCACCTCAAACACAATAAAACTTCAGAAAAACACTTAAGAAGGGGGGAGTGCCTGTGAGTAGGTGTGTGTCATGTTTTTTTTTTTTTTTTGAATGGAGGAATGCATTATCAACGAGCAATTGGATGACTTTCTTTGACTGCACCTCCAGGATGAGCACACTTGCATGAACTCCAGCGACTTTTGTGCTCCGCAGGATTTTTTTTTTAATGTAAATGTTTACGAAGTTCTTTTTTTTAAATTGCATTTAGAATTGCTCCCAAAGACACTTATGCTCTGGCAAGGTTGCATTACCACCCCCCCCCCAGCCCCCCGCCGCCTTTTCTTTTCAATTAAACTTCTTTCAGTCAGCGTTATCACAATTACTACTTTGGATTTTGTTGCTTTGGTTTTCCAGGAACTCATGGACACTAATGACATTCTGCATTAACGTTTTTTGTAATTGCAAAATTTGTATTAAAACAGTGGAATCCTGCTTGATAATGAGCTGCACTTTAATAACCGCAGTTGGACTGTTTTCATTGAGTCATCATAGACATTTTTGCTTGAGGCAGCTCCGCCCACAGCATTGGGAAAAATAAAACAATTTGTAGTCCCCGTTGAATGAACAATTCCCCACAAGAATGTTAACATTATTTTGGAATCCGTTTGTGGTAGTTGGTTCAATCCTGTCTCTCTCCATATATCATTCTTAACAAACCAGTAGGTAGCCTGCTCGCTACCTTACCAACATATAAACACAAATATGGGATTAACATATTTCTTCCCCACTTTTGTGAGAATAATTTGAAATGCCCCAATACAAAGAGAGATAAACATTGGTTCTAAGAAGTGATATTCACACTTTAATTAGGGAAGGCGCAGTTCCCTTGCACTAGAAAGCTAATGGTGGTTGAGTCCATGTACATCCATCATGTTCTATGAACCAGGAAGCAGCCTGTGAACTTCCGTATGAATCTACATAAAAATACAAGCACACCATTCGATTGTATTATCATACCCCGATTTGCATTTTTATTTTTGCTTTTTCTGTAGCACCCTAAGTAGCCACAACATGACAGCTGTCTAATAGGTCTGTCTGTTTGGTCCCTATGCCCCGCAAATAACAGTAATTTGTTTTCTCTATTAAGTTGTAGAGTCATGCAGGAACTCCTAAGACGGACAGCGTTGATTCAAGCCCCATATCCTGTGCACACGTCTAGTTATGGTTTGTCAATCAAAATGAGAAAAATGAATGATCGATTGAAAGAATATCTGATTAATACACTTGCAAAACTGTACAACATAAAGGGCCACTGCAGTACCATGCCAGCCTAACAATTATTACATAACAAATATAACAGTCCAACAAAATAAGCATGCAACCATAGTATATGGCACATGCTCGTGCAAGCACGCACACGCAAGTGCTGTATGACAACCTAAGAACATGAGTGGTTTAATTCTCTCAATCTATTGTGCTTCAATCCAATTTCACTCTAACTTCCTGTTTTTTTTTTTCTTTTTTTTTGGAACCTAGTGCCATGCGTTTGCTGGCCTCGCTTAGTCTGGGTCACAAAAGTGTAGAGTGCCACCTATTGGTAGTGCACAGCCACCTCTCCAACAACCATCTCTCCATCTTGCATCCCATCCCACACTGATACATATTGGCACTCAACAACTCCTACACACTGATTCACCATATGTTTTATTTATTTATTTATTTTGTTTTGAAGCATACAGCGGATACCACACATATTTGCACATGAAAAATGGTGACATGCAGAAAGGGAAGTCCACAAAGAATATATGTTAAAAAAAAAAAAAATGTACTGAATGTATAAAGACTCATTGAAATGATAGTGAGTTCAACTGTGATTTAATTACTGTTATGAAGATTATGTTTCAATTATTGTATGTATTTTCTATAGTGCTTGTCATCAGATGAGCTGCAGCATATCACAGCTGAGGTGGGGTAGACTGGACGAGTTGCCCATCAATCGCAGGAGACGTAGAGACAAACAAACGATCCTTGTCACTAACATTTACCAGAGACAATTTAGATTCTTTGAAAACTGTAAGATGCATTATCTTTATAAAATGTGCGAGGCATAATGATTTTGGAATGAGGCAGGACACGGAGAACATGCAAACTGTACTCGGGATGGTCGGAGATGGCATTTGAACCTTTCGACATTGAAGGGGATGTGCTCAGCACTCGTAAACCACACTGGCCTTCGTTCTTCGCCTGATGTTAATTCATATTTAATTGGAACATCACAAAACTCTTCCATCCCCTCAAAATGCTAGAAAAAAATCTTTGCGATTTCTACATCACTTTACGCCTCACAAAGTTTTACGAACAAACGTGCAAAGTGTGTGCAGACGAATAACCTCACTGAGAAAAAAAAAAAGAAACTCGCAGTTCCACTTACTGCTGGGCCTGTGATAACTGAGCAACACTTTAAATTCAACTTTCAAGCTTGGCGATGGTGAGAAACGACTTGTGTGATACTTGTGTGGGCAGCGGAGAAAGAAAAAAATAATAAAGGTGTCTATCACCTTTGACCCTCGCCCCTGGAGAATGATACTGAGCAGAGACGCCTACGCAACAAGCAGCCATTAAACTCCTCCGTTTTGTAAGTAGGGCAGAGAGAAGAATTCAGGGCCATCATGTAGCCAAGAACTACATTTTGTCCACAATGGACACCATTGTAACTACATTTTGCCATTTAAATGTCAGCTTTAGGAGCCGATACGTCAACCGAGAGTTCAGTCAGCGGATCAATAGGATTAACGGCGTGAGTGTTTGGCTTCTTCTTGAGCTTTTTTCTCATATGACCGCAAAAGCAGCTAACAGTCATGATAAAAATAAAATGGGAATTTCAACTGTAAAGATCTGGCTCCTGATTTCAATATAAGCAATACAGTGACATACAAAAAAAAAGAAAGTTGTTGTACCAATCAGATGCAAAAAAATCCTTAAAAACACTCCACGGTACTTTAATGACAAAATTAATTCAGCAATACCTACAGAATGTCAGGAGGTGACAGAATTGATTTGGAAACAAATTTCAGGTGCATTCACTGAGTGGTTTTGGTCTAATTTAATTTTATTATAAAGTAGTTAACATTTCTTTACATGTATCATTACCATTTCTAGTACAGGGATGAGGACAGTTTGAGTATGTACCAAATTAATTCAATTTGTTTACTAATAATATTAATACCAATAATAATTATTAAAGGTGTGTGAGTAGTGATAATAGGTATTAGTATCATGTGATTCCAGCATTCTTTCAACGTACCAAGTATTCGTGAAGGCTGCCACCAATACATAAAGGCAAGAAAATCTGACATTGATAAAATCTTCCTTGCTAGTAGTTAGTGCTACATTGCAGCAGTTTCACACGTTGCTGAATCGCCATGTGTATCACAAAGAGAAAAAAAAGGGCTTTGTTCTCAATTATTAACTTTTTTTGCATCATAAGTATCGGTATCAGTGAGTACTCAAGAATGAATACTTGTACTGGTATCGGCCTTAAAAAAAATATTTACAGGCGCCTTTCTGGGCACTCAAAGATACCATAAAAAGATAAAGAAAGATAAAGAAAATAATCAATACAATAAAAGAAACAGACGATAAAACATCTTAGTCTTTTTATAAAGATATTTCAAGACTACATTGGAAGCGGCTCACTGAATCGGTATTACGTACTAGAGCATAGTGACAATTCAATCATTACACCGTGTTGATTTAAAAACAAGTGCAATACATTCTACTCAATAACAAAGGAAAGATGGTGAGAATAAGATTGTTCAAACAAGGAAAATAAAAGGAGAAGCAGTTGTGATTAAATGCTCCAAAGACTAAACAAAATTGATGACTGGCTGGCAACCAGTCCAGCATTTACCCTTTTCTCCAAAGTCAGCTGGGATACGGTCCAGCCCACCCAAATCCATAAAGAGGACAACCGTTACAGAAAATGGAAAGATTCAAGGATCAAGTAAGACTGCATTATTCCGTAGTTCATTATCAGCAGTTTTGTGAAAGGTGTTAGGTTTCTTGGAGATTCCCCAGCAGTCATGTAAAGCCCAAGCCAAAGTGATGCATGCACTATGTAAGTGGCTGCTTATGAAGGCAAAAAGAACCAAAACAAAGACTCTCCTCCTCCTCCTCCTCCTCTCCATCAGCGACTCCCAAACACAATGCAGTGATGTTTTATTTGGCCCAGGATGAGCCGGCTGACTGTCATTTAATTCGTTTATATCTTCTTTCCCAGTGAAGGATGTAATGGAGTGTCATGCGCTCGCATCTCCTGTTCCATTTGGCGGCGACAGCACAATGCTGAAGGGCTTTCAGTTGCTGCAAAGTATCAATCGTCACATTTCAGCAGCTGAATATATGCCATACTTAATAAGAAGAGATCTACTGGTAACTTCGGTGCATTTATGTTATGTGCAGTGAAAGGCGATGCTGAAAATATATATTTGGTGCTTAATTTGATGAGGAGCTTCCTGTCCCGATTGGACCTACACTGAGGGCCTGTTTAAAAATAACCACGAGGAATCAGTGACAAATGACCACCTTCCACACACACTGGCACTCGGCACACGGAACCCCAAAAGTGAGTATGTTTAATAGAAGACAAATGGATGGCGTTCATTAAAAAAAATAAAATGCATTCATCATGTGGCGCATATTATTACAATATTTTGTTTTAACCCTGTTTTCAATTCTGAAGAACACTCATACATCTCTGAAAGTGGCATGTATCCAAATAGTCACACAAAGTAAAGAAAAATCTTTGGGACCTTGATTATTTTGATTTCAGTACTGCTGGTATAACACCATAAAACCACAGGAGTCCAGAAAATGTTTCAGCTGCACATTCACAAATGTTACCCTTCCTTCATACCTCGTCCATTTAAACCCACCCACTTTCTGATTCAGTTTGCCGCACATTTTTGCATATCCATTGCCAAAAATTTTGCTTTCCCAAAACAGCTTTGTTTTTCCCATTATCAAAGGTTGTGAAGGTTGCCAAATTTGATGAAAGGTGCTAAAGTAAAAACCATTTTTAGATGCCAACAGTACAAAAGTGTGCAGGTTTTCTTGGCGTTGAGGCAAACAAGTGGAGGACCCAAATGCTGGAAAGAAGGAGCCTCAAAATTGTATTCCATTTTTAAAATAATATAGTACATACTGGGTACGTGGAATAATCATAACATGATTATGACTTTTACAGACATTTCAATGCTCTCATATTAGTAAAGGGCTTGAATTGGATTTCACTAGCTGCAGGCCCACTTAATGTTTTGGCCAGTGAGTTGATGTAAACATGGAGCAAAGAGGGAAAACTAATTTACTCCAAACAGGCAAACTCACATTGTGTACACTTTAGTTCCGCTTGTCCGCAAACCCCTGACATTGCGGTAAAAGCATGAAAAAAAGAGAAGAAAAAAATTCACATTCACAGCGAGGATTAGCACAGTGGGGGGGGGGATGACAAAGGGTGGGAGAAAGGGAATCACATGGTGGAGAAAGGGAAAGCCAATGTGTACCTAGAGAGGAGCCACGGCTATTAAGCAGCTTGCTATGACCTCAACATGGAGATTATAGTGCAGATACAGAGTAGCGTTGTGCAGATGTGCTCTCACATTAATCCACATAACATGGACGTAGAAATTGTGTTGGTTCATATAACCAGAGGAATGGGGCATGCTGAGCTTTAAAACACATCACCAAACCTGGTCACTGACATGACGTAAAATTATTTCAAGTTATTTATAGCCACTGGCGACTCTAGGTGGCACCTTCCTTTCTGAATTAAAATGTCCCAAGCCAGGTTGTTTGGCAGCATGCAGTCAAGGGGAATAGAATTTTTACAGCCAAGAGATAGTGTCTGCTGCCTTTATGGGGGTGACACGTCAATGCTTTTCCAATTAAAGTTTGACATTTTGGAATATTATAAAGCAGGCAGATTGACACAGCAAAGGGCATTGACCAGTCAGGGAAGAAAACAACATAAGTTATACAGTGGCAGATTATACAATAAAGCGAACGCAAATAACCCTTCTATTGGCAGCCACTGTGGACGCACATATACATAAATATTCACACCCACACCTATGGACAACTTAGAGCGTTCATTTAACCTAGTACATACGTTTTTGGAATTTGGAAGGACAGCACTTGACTGGTCGCCACGCAATCAGAGTGCGCATATAGGGACAGGTGACCTTTCCAACTCACATTCAAACTGGCAATGAATGGTAATTGTGCCCATGCTGCCAGCACGAAAGTGAGGCAGTAGAACAATTCACCTTTGAAATTTCACGCAATGTTTTGTTTTTGACTTCAATTGTGACCACTTTGAATACTGTATGTTAATCTGAAGATTATTGATGCTGAATGCTATAGAGAGAGATTGCTGTATATGATAATGAGGACTTTAGGCGATCTCCCCAGGTTTTTGTTTGCATATTATATTTGACATGTTACATATTATATTTTGTTTACATATTGCAATGCGTATTGTTGATATCCATGGTACCACGAGTGAGTGTAAACATAGTTCAGTTGGATGCTCCTAAAATAGAGCAAGATAGAGAATTTGTAGGGGGACTGGAGGGATGCGCAAATATTCGACCCAAAGAAGGTCACTCCACATCGCCATGGTAACTTAGCAGAGATCAGCTGGACCATCTGTTTTTCAGCCAACTTTGAGTTGAGAACCTCCTACACCTCTGTGCGTTAAAAAAAACAGCAATGAATTGCTTCACTTAAATAACAAATACACACCGGAAGGACCACTGCATGGAGCCATATTATATATAAATATATATGATAAATATTATATAAAATATATAGACATCCAAATGCAGGAGAGAAGCCTCAAAATACATATATACTGGGGCTGTCAATTGTAAATTGTCAGCTTTATGAGTGCAATTTAATTTAATTTAACACACTTTAAACATATATGTGCATTCATCTGAGATGATACGCTTTGGCGACCCCGTAAGGGACAAGCCGAAAGAAACTTACTTACTCCTGTCATGCAAAACATTCCCACAAGTTTAATTTTTTTTTTTTTTAATTTCCACAACTGACCGCTAGCAACTCTGCTTCACTTGTAGTGCATTCAGCAGTTGGCATTTTATTATAGTTGTTACATTCTAGTCGAGAGTGCATGTTGCTTTGCCGCATTCATAAATACCAAGAAAGAGAGAGAGAGAGAGAGAGAGAGAGAGAGGGAGAGGGCGAGAGCAAGAGAGAGAGACAGAGAGAGAGTTTTGCAACCTTATGTGTGAACTAAAAGGAGAAGTTGGGGCAATTATCATAAAACTGTCCCATTCCTAGCTATGTTACGTAGTTGGACTAAAATATTCACAGTCACATCATAATTATTTTTAATCATCCCAAATTTGTAATTTCATACCGGTTTGAAGTATACTTCACATAATGGAACCAAGTGCACTTCACACCGGCAAGTGCACGGCAATGCAGTGTGTGTTGCTAAGTTGGCATAAATAACCCACTCACTAAAAGACAGTTCTAATGCGATATCTGATTACTGGAACAATAGTCTTGTATTGTATAATAATAATACTGGCTTAAAAATATGAATATGACATATCCAGAAGGTATTTAGTGATGCCATCAATCTGTTTAAAAGCGGGACAAAGCTCAGTGTCATTGATTTCATCATCTCGGGGAGGAGCTTTCGATGGAAGGGACAGAATTAGCAAAAAGAAAAAGATACACGAGAAGATAACAGATGGTTGACTAAAACTGGCTGTTTGGCTGAATGGACTGATAACTTCCTGCAATCTTGGATGATTCCAACTCTTTTAGATCAGATGAGGCAAAACCAAAAATAACATATTACTGTAGAGTGACAGAATAAAAAAATGATCACAAAGATTGAAGTGGGGAAAGAAACAATAGCAAACCTTATGAAAGGGCAATGAATCAGTTTCCTCGAAAACAATTCAACAAAAGCACAATTTTGTGAGTTTCAGAGATTTAACTTCCTTTTCTCATTCGACCATAATTTGCCACAATTATTAATGCCTCACTTTAAAAGTAAACAAAAAGTAATATTGGGGAAAAATTCAGCAAAACTGAGAGCAACTTGGCAGACCGAGTGGAACAAAGAAATGGTGTAACTCAACAGAATATAAATGTCGATGCACAACACAAGTCGTAATTTACTGATGTCATCTCCTTGTAAATGTAAACTCATTTTTAATACTGCACAGGTCTCCAGATTTTAATTGTGGGAGGCTATATCACAATCCATATCTGCGTGGACTTTTGCATTGTTTTGATTTTCCTGTCACTGATTTTCTTACTCCCTAATGCAACCAGAAACTCGTGTTTCTTGGTTACTTAAAGACCAGTTCTTTGGACATTGTTTTTCGTATATTAGAGGAAAAACATACCTTTTTTGTGAACAAATCACTTCAGGATGTACGACGAAGAATTCATTTTGGGAATTAACTACCATCAAGAACTAACCCAACAAGAAATTATTTATTGGAAAAAAAGGCTTCATCTGACACTCCCATCCTGTCCTACGAATACTTTTTGGTAAGAAATCACTGAATGGGAGCTAAAAATATTGTCCCTGCTCGTACTTACATTATGGCAAAAGATGGATGTCACCATATTCTGTTAAAAGATGCAAACTGTGAAAAAAAAACTCTCTCTACTAATGGCACAAGCCAAACACCAATATGGATTTTTTTTTTTTTAATGGCGTGTTAGTACTAGACACAGATGAGTTAGTACTAAACACAGATGTGAAAATTGTTATTAAAATACCAGTCAAAGGGCCCACCCTCGCAGAAACTCCCAACAGAGATCCATAATTCCAGTTGCACGGCAAGTAAATGCGTTATTTTTCCAGATGAGCACCCTGCAGTTCGTCACTTAGGTGTGACGTTACACGTTGCTCCCCATGTTTAAACTGACGACTGGTGGTTAATCTGAATCCCTCGTGTCCTCATGATTCCTCATCTTGCTTCAGTTGACAGGCAGAGTGACATCCAACACACAATGAGGTTGAAAGTGATGCTCACACGTAGTTACATTACTTATAGAATTTATAGTCTTCTAATAAATATAATTTGTCACATTTTTTTCTTTTAGTCCAACACATTACAAGGTAATTAGATGTAAAGGTAATTGTGTATGAATGACTAATCGCTAATGTAAACCAATATATGCAACTGTCGAGGGCAGAACAAGGGAATAGGACCCAAAATGCATGACTCCAGATGCCAAGGACAGAAGGGAAACAATGGCAACCAGATCGAATGAGACACAAGGTTTAAATGCATGGTGTAATTAGGGCAGACAGGGCACAGGTAGCGAGGCTACTCTCAGGAGCACGTAAGTGCTGGGGGCGGGGGGTGATAACGCCCATGACAGTAACTGGAATGGAATTCAGTAGAGTGCAAACTTTGTTTAAAGGCACGTCAATCCAAATTGCATCAGCATCAAATGGACCACCCCCATTGACAGTAGCCAACTCTTGCATATGTATTTCAATCATTTTTTGCATTGGTTGCCAGCCAATTGCAGGGCACATTGAGACAAACAGCCACACTCACAATCACACCTAGGGGCAATTTAGAGTGTCCAATTAATGTTGCAAGTTTTTGGGATGTGGGAAAAAAACGGAATACCCAGAGAAAACCCACGTAGGCACTGGGAGAACATGCAAACTCCACAGAGGCGGGTCCGGGATCAAACCCAGGACCTCAGAACGGTGAGGCCAGCGCTTTACCAGCTGATCCACCGTGCTGCTTTTTCCATTTTATGAAATACTTTGCAGAGAAGTTTAATTGCTATTGTATTCCAGAGGTGATATGTGTGTTTATTTATTTACTAGGTGAGTTCTTCAGTATGTTTACTTTATGACTTAATAATTATGATGTTGTAATAGTTGTTTTGTATAACAGTGGACAAATGGATGTCGTCATTTTATTGTTAAAAAAATTACCAAATAAAGCAAGTTGAAAATTAAAGTTATCTCTTAAAATGGCCATTCATCATGATTCAAAGTAAAGTATCGAATCCAAGATTTCCAAATTTATCAGCATCAGCACCACACACAATAAAAAACTAAACTACAACATTTAATGGATTAATCAATGGATTATTCCTTGGCTCATGTTCCACTCAAATGAAAAATCATAAAAACAGAACCTCCTGAGTGGGGGAAATAAGCTATATAAATAAACCCTAATCATAACCTTTCATTTTACTGCAAAACCCAATCATATTTGTTTCATAACCCAATTGCTTGGTGGTGAAAAAGGGCTAAAAATACTGGAATGGAAACTGAATTGGTTGGTTACCTTAGCAACAGTGTCCTAAAATGCGTCCAATTTAAAATTAAACATTCAGTGGGCTTAAGATGATCAAAGGAGGCGGCATATTGTACGCTATGAAGGTGAACTCAATCACCAACGTCACCGACTCCTCTTGTTGCTTCAGGCCAAGCAGCGGACGTCATGTACCGTATACAATAAAAATCCAGTAGTGGGTGGATTTGCATGACCAAGCTGAAAGCAACATCTAAATAATCCCTTTTGTGCTCACAGCATGAGTGAGATTGATTTTTTTTTTACCCCCCACAATAATTAAACAGCATTTTTCATGGTGACACACCATAATCCCTTTCTTCAGTGTAACATAAGAGGGAGCAAAAACTTGCATGAAATATGGGCATTAAATAAAAAAAAAGCAAAAAAAAAATATGTGCACTAAAAAAAGCTTCAATATGACTTCATCAGTTGAAGACAAACACCACGCTTTTACATGGTTATACAATATGCTGATAATACTATGTAAAGCTATAAAAGAAACAGAGACACAGAATTAGGGAATTTTGCTGAAACATTGTGGACACCTCCGTGAGAGAGAATGTCTAAAAATAGAGCTGAAAAGGGGAAAAAATGCATCCTCACAATCCTTCTGGGGAAAATAGAATCATACAGGGATTTTTAGGTGGAATGTGGGTCTGCTTTCGTTAATAAGAAGTCAAATTAAAAAGACAAAATATCATTTCCATTTTAGTTTTTGAGTAAGCGTCATGGACAGATGCCGTTCCTGAATCCATGATCCTAATTCATCCATGCTTGAGGCAGGTATTGAGTAAGGCTGGCCTCCTCACCCTCCATGAGGCTGTGACCGTATACATCCAATTGATATCAAGCGAGCGAATGCACGCAGCGGTGACGAGCTTTGCTCCTGGTCAAAAAAGATAGATTGACACGTGGGTGGCAGGAGATGAAGCAAGAAGTAGATAGATGAACTACATGTCTTGAGCACAGGTGAACTCGGGATAACTGTGCTGTAGGAGGAAGATAAGGGTTCGGGTGGGAAGAAAGATTAAAGCAATGGGTGGATGGACGCGTCAGTCAGGAAAAAAGATGAATTAGAGGGAAAGAATGGGCACAAGGTCAATGTGCCAACAAGATGAGCAAGAATGACTCAGAGAAGCAAGTGAATGATAAGAGAAACTAACAAGAGATGTGTGATCTGTATTAGGGCCCCGCAAGATCCAGCAGATAGTGATATATTTTTGTATAAGCCTTTTACATTTGTGTTTCTTTTTCATGTACCGTATTCTCCGCACTGTAAGGCACACCGCATTATAAGGCACACCTTCAATGAATGGGCAATTTTAAAACTTTTTCAGATATAAGGTGCACCACATTATAAGGCGCACCACATTATAAGGCACATAGAATAACACTACAGTAGAGGTTGGGCTTATGTTATGCATCCCATTAGATGGAGCTGCACTAAAGGCTCAATATTGATCCATATATAAGGTGCACCGGATTATAAGGCGCACTGTTGGCTTTTGAGAAAATTAAGGCTTTTAGGTGCATCTTATAGTGCGGAAAATACGGTAGTTGTTTTACATATAATTTGTAGTTAAATGAAAAAGGGGTTTTGTTATATATGTTAAAATTGCATGACCTGACAATAAAATATTATTTAAAAGAATCTTTTGAAAAGGTCAGGACAGCTGCATAGACGAAGGCACTGACATGAACACTGATATTGGGAATGGACCGAGGAGAACAGAACGAAACCAGGAAGTTAAATACACACAGAATGACAATACAACGAGGAACACCTGGACACGACACGAGTGGCTGGAGGGAGCTGATTGATTGACATTGAACGCAGGAAAATATGAAACAAAGCCAATGACACGTCTCATGTCTTTAATTAGTTTCATTTGAGTCATTATTTAACCACTGGCTGGCACAGTGGTGCAGCCGTAAAGCGTTGGCCTCGCAGTCCTGAGGACAGGGCTTCAAACCCCGACCCCACCCATCAGATGAAGAGTGCGTGTTCATCATGCCACAGGGATTTTGGATTCTGAATTGAGTGTTAAACCAGGCTAATCGTATTTTGGATCACATCTACTTTGCTCACCATGCAGTGTGGCTACACTAAACCAAAGGGGTCAAAAAGGGCTAAAATGGACTGGTCAGTGGTGGCCTCGTTCTACTTTGCTGCAGGGATCTACAGTAATTTTCCTCTCTCTAAAACACCACATTGCACTTTCATTAACAAACATGAACAGCCAGAGCACCGCTCTTCCTTAAAAAAAAAAAAGCAGATGTTTACACATTTTATCCATCATGCTTTGCACATTCGGAATGACCACAGAAATGCATGCAAGGACTCCGTGCAGACATATTCTGCATCAACCAATTTCCATTCAGCCGTTTCCAATGTGCTGACGGAGCTTGGGTAAATACTTGCTCCAACGGGAACTTTCGCGGCAATGTTGACTTGACATATTTCAGATAAGTGTTTATCATTGTGGGCCTGACACACAAACCAAACAAAGCATTTCTTTTTGCCATGCTAAGCGCAGGAGGCTTTCATCACACAAACTCTTTGGTCATAAAAATAGACACCATGAAATTACTTCCAGGCAATTTGAGCTCACATTGCAGTGCGATTTAAGCAAATCACTGAACATGAAGGCCACATACATAATTTGATGTTTTTGACTGCAAAGGAGTTTTGAGTTTTTCTTGAGCTTTTCGTCTCAACAAAAGTAGACTAAAATGAGGGACAACGTAGAAAAATTCTAAAGTTAATTCAATATTGCAGCAAATATTTTCATCATGCACAAAATATCACACTAATTTCAATGTGGGTTATTCAGAAAAAATACCTCTTAAGAACTATTTTCCCAGCATTTTTACGGTTTCAATGTAACCACTATTCAACATTCCTAATCTAATGAGAGGCACTGTAAGCTCTGTTTTTTGTGCATCTTACAGCTACATAATGTATTTGAAACAGCTCTTATCATGCTGCACTGCATTTCTACATACTGTAACTACAAACATCAAATGTTATGAAATATTCAATTAAAACTGAGCTATCACATTTTATTTTATTTTTTTTTTGCAAATGCAGAATTTTCCAAACAGTTCCTCTGTGAGTGTTGGTAATGTTTTGGACTGATGAGTTTATGGAGACTTGTTTTTTTTGTTCTCTTCAATTAAAATATAATTCAAAGTCAGGACATGCCTAGAAAACTTTAATTATTTGTCTGGGGCCTAGTGGTGCTTTTAACCTCTGTAACAGTTTGGACAGTTGGTTCAGTGTTAAAAAAAAAAAAAGTCCAATCTGCCATCTCAGCAGTTGATGTCATTGAAGCGGATACTAAAGCATTACCTGCATTTTAAAGAGTTCAGCATGACAATATCAGGTGCATGCCAACATGAATATTGCCATGAAAAACAATAAATCAGTGACATAAGGGGACAAGCTTTTAGTTTGTGAAAGAAATAATGCGGGAAAATCGAATATTTAAATTTGCATTTTTGGCAAAACCTTGAAATCCACAAATATAAAACACCAAAGATCTAAAATCAATCTAAACCCTTCCATAGCCATTAGAACTCTAATTTGACAACAGTGTATTATGAATTTCAATGTTAATTCCAAGACCTATTGTCATATAAATAATACTTGGGGAGTGACTAATAACTACTACCAACTAATTTATAACTATGTCCTGAAATCCTTCATAAGCATACCATATTGTAAGGTGGTACTGATAAATGAATAAATAAATTGCCCAAATGGTAGGAATGTGGAAAGGTGTCAATATTATCTTCCTAAATTACATGACTACTTGATACTTTTTTGCCTGGACTGTATACATTGTTATCAGTACAAACGTCATATGGCTGTTTTTACACACTTATTCACAAGGGGTGAATAATCAGCACACATTACATTCAATAGACTGCCATAGTTCCAGATTGCCATATTCACAAGGGTGCTGACACCTAACAGAAGGCAAAGCTACTGTACAGCTACAGTATTGGTTGTGGCACAATTGCAGAACATCCAGCATAGCCACCTCAGCCTCCATCACACCTTATTACCCCTGTAAGCTCCAGTGACCACCTCTCATTCACCAGTGTGCTCTTGTGCCTTCCATCAATCATGCTCAAGCAGCTGAGGAGCCTGAATGGGAGGCGAACACAGCAGTTGAGATGAATCCGAGATGAGCTAATGTACCCTAAAAGTGTTTCAAGCCTGTAAGGTAAGCAAACGCTAATGTGTACAAAGTCGTGATAAAATTCTCACTTAAGGCTCACTTCGGATATGTTCTATACAATCATTCTCCAGGTTTTGCGCTTGCATGGCCACACAATAGGAGATAAAAAGTCACGTAGAAGTGCAAAACATCACACTCGCATTCATCTTCATTAGGCACTTAACCTTGGATGTGACCGTTGAAGCATGGATGATACGCAACAGCGCCGATCTAGATGGCCGTTGCGCACTTGGAATGTGTGTTAGTAGGGTTTATGATCTGGAGCACTGGCCTAATGCAGCGATACAACACAGAAATAAAGACTTACACTGTATGCATGTGTGCTCATGTTTATGTATTTGGATTTCAAGTCTCTCCCAGGGGGTCGACAGCAGGTCAACAATAGCTTTGCAGTCTCAGGCACCAACATCTCATTTCCTTTCGTTGTCCAGGGGAGCTGGGAACAATAATTAAGACTATTCCTTAAAGGGTGCTCCAGGCGAGCCATAAGATTATATGTACAGTATGCGGAGGTAATCCTAATTGTTTACTAAAGCAAGGCAAGTGAATCCTCCAAAGAACACAATGAAGTGCCAGAATACTGTTTCACTTGTTTGTATCGTAAAATCTGATCTCTCAGAACAGTTTCTTTTTTAAGAACCTATTCAGTGGTCTTAATTGATTGATTTTCATTTCCAATCTTTCAGTCCCAATTCTATTCAAATAACCTAGAGGGTGTTTGACTATGCTGGTCTTCAGATTCAAAAAAATACAGAGGGAAGAAAGACAGTAGGCTACCATCCTGTACACATTTTTACACTTCGGAATTTTAGAATTGGATACTGTATTATCTTTTGTATTTGTTTGTTTTTTTGTGTCGAGATTTTGTTATCAAGCATTAATAGTTAAATTATGATGATAAATGATAGCTTCTTACAACTACAATCTTAAACTAATCAGTGAACAGTTAAGCAATTTTTTAGGGAAATGCTTAACAGTAATAGAAGCTGTATGGCAACTAGCAACAAACCTTTTATTGTTACATGTGTAATAATCATTATAAAAGCAAAAGCACCACTGATGGGAGAAAGGATGTACAGTACATCATATGACAAACATTTTTGACTCAAAGTGACTTCTGTTACTGTTTTCGATCAAGGGAAACAAACTTGTTGCCATATGTGCTTTCTAAAAATACCGTAATTGAATAATTTGCTGTCAGTGGCGTCTGACAGCAAAGAGGTTCTGATGTCCCCCTCTTTTTCACCCCAAAAAGGACAAGTATAGGCAGGTATAGAAAACAGATGGACAGAGGAAATAAAAACACCGTATCGCAGAATCTATGAAGTGACAGAATTACTTTTCCCCAAAGAAAAATTCCCACTTTCGCGCACTGACACAAAAGAACACAAATACTCCCACACTTCCAGAAATAGAAGCAGCAAGAGTTCCCCCCCCCCCCCCCATCAACCCACATGTTGATAATGTCACCTTTTTCCCGTGTTTCATTAACTTCCGCTAACAATCTTGGAGCACCTCTCACTCCGTCCCCTCACCGCATTCTCCCTGTCACACTTCGACTTTATTTTCAGATCAGTGGGATGTTTTGAGATGAACTGTCAGTGTGTATAATTGGTGCAGTTAATGATGCTACGCTGCAATCTCGCTCACTGGGTAGAGAGACTGTATGATCCATTAATGTCGGTGCTCTTACCAGACAAAAGGAGGATGAGGAAGGCACATGGATTGCAGTAGAGTTGAGTCATTCTTCAAGTGTCAGTAGAGGTGCAATGATAATATTCATACCATGTTAGAATGATGTGATGTATACAGATCAGATAATAAATGACATGGGTTGGTTTTACATCTTTGTATAGGCTCCACGTTTCCCCATCCAAATTGCTTCATGATATCTGATTCAAAAATAAATATAAATATAATGTCAAATTTAAACCTGAAGTGTTTACACTATTTGCTGGTGTCACACAGGTCACAAGATTGAAGTATCTCAGAAGAAGGCGTATAAAAACAAAGAAAAGAAGACGAGGGGCAAGAATTTTTTCTTTGAACTATGCTAGTGGCACATTCTCAAAGAGTCTTGGAAGAAAGCAAAGACGAATGACGAAGACAAAGAAAGATGGGTCTATGTGGGTGTCTTCAGTGTAAGTGAAGAAGAACAAGAAAGGATAGGCACAGAAGAAAAGTTGGAAGTAAGTAAGCTCTGAAATACCCTTGCATCACTTTCTCAAAGCATTTCGGAAGAAGGCTAAGAAGAACAGGATAAGGTGGATGCTATGGAAATAGGTGAACAAGATCAAGGTATAGAAGAACAAAGTGAAGGAGAGCAAGACAAGAATTTTCTGGTCTATGTTGGATATACATTCTAATTTTTGGAAGAAAAGGTATGCTGGCAACATACCCTGGAAGGAGATGAAGAAGAGCGGGCCATGAAAGAAGAAGACAAAAGGATGAACAATTTTGGAAGATGGGAGATGGAAGGATGGGGGACAACTACAAGGGTGAGAAAAGCAGGAAGAAGAACGTATGCTACGTACAATGATGGAGTTACAGCCTCCAAAGAAAAAGGAGAATGAGGAAAAGAGGTGGAATAAGATTGTTGGGTTAGCTACTAGGATGGCAAAGAAAAACAAATCTTGCAGAAAAACTATTGCATGCTTGAAGCATTTCCAATCAATGAAAATGCAATATATCTGACACAAGATGTTTTACTTAGTAAACAGCTTACACCCATACTTATTTTGGGTTTGGGCATTTTTACTTAATTTTCAAGACTAAGCAATGATGAAAAAAATATATAATAATAATGATGATTTCTGTGGGCAGCACAGTGGATCAGCTGTAAAGTGTTGGCCTCACAGTTCTGAGGTCCAGGGTTCTATCCTGGCCCCTCCTGTGTGGAGCTTGCATAATGTCCCCGTGCCTGGGTGGGTTTTCTCAGGGCATTGCTGTTTCCTCCCACGTCCCAAAAACATGCAACATTAATTGTACACTAGTCGAAATTGTCCCTAGGTGTGCTTGAGAGTGTGACTGTTGTCTCTCTCTATGTGCCCTGCAATTTGCTGGCAACCAGTTCAGGGTGTGCCGATTCCTGCCCACTCCCGTGAGCCTTATGAGGATAACCGGCTTGGAAAATGCATGGATGATTTTCTTACATTTAAATATAAATCTTCCTGTACATTTGCGACCCGCTTAATACTGAATGATTAGCTACAACTCAGCATTTGATCTAACCCTTGTTTCAATGTTATTATTTTTACTATCATTTTAAATCTTCTTATTGCTTTTTTTGTATGATTATTTTTATTTCATTGTTATTTTCATGAAGCACCTTAATTCAGCTGCAGTTGTATCTTTTAAGTAGTCTATGAATAAAGTTGTGATGAGTTGAATTGATATTTTGCAAAAGAGTTTTTTCCAAAAGAGAATTTGAGAGAGGCTTCGAACTGGGAAAACCTTTGTGGGGGTGTTCAAAAATGTGCCTTCAGACAACAGAGCCTGAATTGGGACGCCGCTCAAAGCATCTTGAGAAGAGCAACAAAGAAATAAGAAACGCTTTGCTTTGAACTATACTGGTGTTATACTGTAAAAGTAATAAAGGAGGGATAAAGCGAGCCAAGTTTGATCCAAACTACTGTGCCATTACATGATTGGATTGTCTTGAAAGGAGGCGAACAAGAACAAGCGTGGAAAAGCAAAAGAAGGACCAGATGAAAAAGACAGAAAGATGGAGAATGTTAGAAGAACAAAACAAGAAAGGAGGACAGAGCTTGCATGGGGGTTGATGTCACATGCTTGATGTGTCTTGGAGAAAGTTGAATCCATGGAAGATATGGGCCATTCTCATGTCATGTGTGATTCTTCACTCACTACCTAACAGCATATATTGCTCGTCTCCAGTGTTTGTGTTACATTTGTGAGCTGAAGCATCAACTACACAGTGAGCACAATTAGACAATCAGAAGAAAACACTTTACAGAGGACAGGCAAAGTATTTGAAGTGAAGCAACTAAGCGACAGAACAGATGGTCAGTGGGATTTGAATGCTCGGGCCAACCTAAACTGTTGCGCGTTGGTTGGATAAATCGCAAGATTAGAATCACATGTTATGTAAACTGACAAGTGAGAGTGAGGAGAGGCCCGTCTGTGTCCGCTGTGACGATAGCGTGCGTCACGTACGGCGAGATTTCACAACCGTCGCGATCAAGGATCATCACGACAAATCATCTGACCATTTTTAGGGCCACGCCACAGCATGGAATGCAAAAGCAAACAAATCAACACTTCCTCAAATGGCCAAAAGTGCTTGGCCTTACGAAACAGCACATATGGAATGCATAGACGTTATTTTAATGACCCGATTTAATGAAAATCCTCTAGTCTGCTGAGAATACTTCAGTTCGTAAGCATTATCTTTGTTTACCATTAGATTTACACACACACACATACACTGGACAAACAGATTCAGTGGTGGTCTGGCCAACGTATTACACAGAAGAGGGCGGAAAATTGGATACATTCATAGAGGCAAATCTTTTCCCCATAATTTACTTTTCACCTAATTCTCACCCATAAAAGTCTTCTGGATGTTTTATAGATGTGTGTGTATATATATATGACACCTACAAACTCAATATTTCTGAACATATTTGCTTTCCCAGTCTTAATTCATAGGTCCACCCTCAGTAGTTATAATAATTTAAACTGTTCTAGGAAGGTTTTTCCACAAGGTTTATAAAGGTAATTTGAAGATAAAAAAAAAAAACAATAATAATGTCAGAAGAACAGTATTTATTAAAAAAAAAAAAGTAGCCTTTTGCATTAAGTACTTCTCAGTTTTGAAGGGGATAGCAACCTGTGGTCTGGGCACTAATGTAATTAGCAAGCTGTGATCAAAAAAAAAAAAAAAATCCTCCTTCGATAGTTGTTAAACACACTTTTCATTTGAGCATTAGCACTGTTTTAAGGCTGAAAAGGTGAAATATGGTCAATATTTACTCCAATAGACACACTATGCCATACTTTTGTCTCATGAATGGAAAAAAAGCATTCTCAAGTAACCAAAGAAATGTTATAAATAATACCACACTTCCATGAATTACAATTTTTGTGAGATATATTTCAAGCAAGTTACAAGACAATAGTACAATAGTAACAGACATACATGTTTGTGTGCTTGTATGTTTGGCCCTAGACAGTACGTGACGTCAATTTATGACTTATTGTGGCATGCGGTTTACAGTCAGCAGGAGTTATTGTGTCCTCCATTTTAAACTTTGATTTATTTCACTTCATTGAAGAATATGACAGAATCTCCATGAAGAATAATAATGGCAATAAAAATGCACTGTATTGAAACTTATTGATTGAGTAGTCGTCCTCAACTGACTGAGATTAACAGCCTATAAATTTCTTGTTAGAATATCTTTCTGAAATATAATGTTCTTTTGAATAATTGCTGTGAGTAACAATTAAAATATTCAATTAAATGTAGCGTGCGATTTATTTTATTTACTCTTATCTGAAAATAATTTGAGCAAATACAGTATACATCAGTTTTGCTGACAGTGCTGCTTCCTTTGCAATTTGGGGCTGTCCCATAGAGTAGAACACGGATAAGGAGTGTTACCAGGTAAACAACACAATGTTAGTGAAATTCCAAAATAAATGACTCCAAGACAAGATCATTACAATTATGATATATTTCAAATCTAAAGAACATATGGGAAAGGGTTTTTTTTTTCAGCACAATGCCATCTGCTGGATGGGGGATGATGGTTTTTGGCTGTGCAGTAACAAAGTGACAAAAATGTCTATTTAGATAACGATAGAAGGTCTGCAGTATAATTTAATTGACTTCACCAAATGTTGATAAGGACTCGCTGAAATTCATCCACCCCCACAAGGACAGCCTCAATTATCTCCTTCTTCCCAGATTAAATCGATAAAAGATGAAAAGATACCTCGCGTGAAGGTTGGGCCACAGGGTGCTAACGAGACCCTGTCAAAGAGTTGGCGTGCCAACCGGAGCTGCTAACGGGTCGTGAGAAACCCTCGAGTCCCTGAAAAGGCAGAGAGCAAGAATAGTGACAAATCAAATGGGAGAACCGCACTTAGGTTAGTTCCTCACACTCTTTCTTACACAGCTTCATCAGAGAAGAGAGATTTCTTTTGGGCAGAATTCTCTCCAGTGACATCATCAAGGGCAAAAAAACGAACCTGGCTATGTGCGCTTACAGTGTTGCAAAAATGGCTTTGCTTTTAATTAAAAAAAAAAAGAAAAAGTCTACAAATGAAGCAATAAAGGTGTGTTTTGCTTGATGACTTTGTCAGATCCGTTTAAAATGTAGTCAGTGACAACAACTGTAAGTGGCCCTTTTACAATTCTGAATAACATTTTTACTACCACAGATAAAAACATTTAGACACTGCTTTCCAATCAGTGCTCTTCCAGCTAGATCATGATTTCCTGTCAAATTTACTGTAGCAGCGCATTGAACGCTGTCTTGTATTTCAATTTTGCCAACATTATCTCAAATCTCCATTTCTTTAATCTAAGAGAGAAACAAAACGCGCTCATTTGGACGTGAACATTTTTGTTGGACTGAAATGTAAGTTTGTAATCACGGGAAAAAGTCTTGTGATACTGTTATACTAACTGACTCAATTCAAAGCCCTATCGCAAACCATTGGTTCAAGACTAAAATTCTAGGTGTGAAATTTTGCGTAAATTTGGAATCTCCATGTGTCACTGGCGGGAGGAGACATGCCACGCCACCTTCTTGCGAAAAGTCAACTGTGATGCACTCTGACTTCTATCCACCATGGAAAACAAAAGGATGGATCGATGTCTTTCAGACAGATTTACACCAAAGCAAACCAACACTGTTCACAAGTGTGTTACTGAATAAAGATAAACATGTGAGTGACTCCAACATATGACACTTGACACGAATCACTGAGCACATCGAAAAGAGCACACATCTCTGCTCAGCACTTATGTGACTGCAGGCCACTATTCCCCCGCCCACCCCCACCCCCACTTCATATAAATGACACAATGCTGGCTGCCACATACAGCTCAGGAATGTCAATTTAGTGTGTAGCCCACTGTAAGATTGTGTGACACTAAACACATTATCGGCACGCATACAACGCGGTGTGATGGATGCGCGACGCAGAGGAGAGAGGGTGGCCCTCATCCCCTTTCCACTTATTCCTCCAAAAAGAAGAAAAATCAAAAAGCCTGTTCTCCGGGAGTGATTATTGGCTCATAACGTGCACATCTCTCAGGCAAATTACAGCCATCAATCTCCCTCAGTTTAGTCCGTCTCTCTTCGCTTCTTCATCAACTGGCCTGAGGTGGATGTGGGATTGGCTCATTCCCGATGACACGCAGAGTGTGGAAAAGTACCGTTGCGTGCGAATGTAAACTCTTAGTTACGAGAAGCAGTGTACCACCAGATGGTGCTGTCTATCTTTGCAATATTTATATTTAATACAGAGTGGAAATAAATTTCCATAGCTATCCATTTTATAGGCTGGTTGCCCTCATTAGAGTCAGGACTCCAACCTATTGCAGCCAAATTTGGCCAAGAGACAAAGGTCACAAGCCAATCACAGGGCACAAAAAGACAAACAACCATTGACAATAACAATCACACCTATGGACAATTCAGTCTTTAATCTAATGTTCAGGTTTTTGGAATGTGGGAGACAGCCTGAGTACACTGGGAGAACAACCGTAAGTACTATTAGAACGCATAAACTCCAGACATGAAGGCTGGGGGCGAGGCGCAAATCTTGAGGCAGACATGTTAACCACTAATACACTGCACTCATGGTTCATAACAAGTGACCACACAAATGTGGGGTGACTAGAACCAAGAATTCTGTTGATTTATGTTGCTGCGCTAGCTTGATAGTGCATTAAAACTTTACAATACACAGCACATGATTTGTGTTGGTGTCTTATAATGTTGCATTTGTAACATTTTTGCATGATGCAAGGTGGAATATAGCAGCGCTTCTCAACTGGTGGGTTGGGACCCAAAAATAGGGCATGGACTAATTTTGTGTGGGTTCCACACATCTATAGTAACAACAACAAAAAATCATGTGTACCCATTCAGATTTTTTGGGGGTACACTACAGAGATGTACTTAATTCCACATTCTCTAGCTACTAGTTTATTTTGTAAACAAATACAGTGCCGCTCAGTCGTTGGTTGGCGGACGGCCTCGCAAGTAATATTCCTTTGGCAGAATCTTTACCCCGGCCTTCAAAACTCTGAGGCAGATGTGATAACAAGCTGTCCACCGTGGCTGCCATAAACACATAATATCAAATCATTTTGTGAGAGCTTCAGCCCCCCTAAAAAAAATGCCTCGCGACGCTGGTGTGTATAACTATACAGTGCATACCCGAAATAATCATTACAGTGTTGGTTTTGGAAGCATTTTGGAGTCAGTGTAATTGAATGGCTGGATTTATATTGCAGGTCCTAGTGCTACCATTCCCATTCCTTTGCATACCTTATCCTATTTGTAATTATACTATATATACACTACATTTTAAGTGATGGCACCATATGGCTCATCACATTGACACATTTAGCGCAGATGGAAATTGTAACCCCGCAAGCGACAACAAGGAGTATTAAGTCAAAAATAATAAATCAACAATACCAATATTAATCGATAGTGTTTAGTTGGCTTGGGCTTTCTGTTACCACCCCGCTCATTTAAATGAGGGTATGTTCCATAATACTGTGTATCATTTACTGGCTGTCATTGGTGATTATTTTCCATATTTCATGGTCAACACAAATGTGACAATGACACAAATTGAAAATGTCTAAATACGGTCCAATTGCCAGCAGTTTTATTGACATTCAGTGTTTGGCTAAATTTAAGCTGTAAACGGACTACTTTATAAAATAGGGGGTCTGGGGGGGGGGCACTTTTTTCGGCAAAGGACTTTACTTTCTTGTGCTCATTGGAACTGCTGTCACATAAAATATTTACAGAAAAATGTGAAGGTTGCGTTCATATTATGTGACATAACCTATTGTGGACTGTCAGTTATGACGTGATTTTTTTTTGTCTGTTATTACAAAGACTGTTACGAGGAAAAAGAAAGCACCAAATTCTCCTCATTGTTGCGCGACACACGCGCACGTGTTGGACGCTCCTATCCACGTGCACGCGCTCAGAGGCGACTCGCGTCACTTGCAGATCAGACAGGGAAGAGGAGTGGGGGTGATGTTGGAAGGAAAGGGGTGCTTCTAAAGACGATACAGTAAAAAGTGAAAGAGTGAATATTTACGGCTTTATTATTATTATTTTATTATAATGATTATTATTCTAAAAAAATGGCTGCTGGAGTTGCTGGGCTGGATGGAGACACGGCTTCCCTTCATAACTAATCATTCACACTTTAACCCCCGTGTGAAAAAGGGGAGTGCGGGGTGCGGGTTGTGCGGGGGGGGGCAATGGAACCATGCGATGCAGTGCAGCGGATGCATGTATGCACGACTGACGAGCACCACTCGTCACTTTGCTGAAATGCAAATAAACGGAAAGCGACGCGTGACTCACAGGAACCCGGACGCTTATGGTGAATAAACCTCACAGTTGCACAATAAAATAAAATAAGCACAATCATAGTGTCGTTGTTTTTAATGTTCATGTGGAGCACATTAAGCGAGGATGATGATAGTAGTGCCATGCAGCGGGGTGGGGGTGGAGGGTGTTCGGGGAGGGGGGGGGGTGAAAATGTCCTCTGATTTGTAGATTAACTTGACGACTGCAAAAAAAATTATAGGATGGCTGGTTGGCGGACGAGCCCGTCCCCCCCCCCCCCCCATCCTCCCTTGCAGATGCACGCAGCTCGGCGCGCTCAGTGTGGAGTGGCGCGACTGCAGCGGCACATTCGCTCCTGCATCCACTTCTATTTCCACCACGAATACCGCCCCCCACCCCTCTCACACTCTCCTTATATTCCGCTTTTATTTTCCACGACGCGGAGAGAGAGATTCGTGGAGGATTTAATTTTGATTGCGTGAACAAAGCAAACAGGAGAAGCTCGTCACGTCGGCGGAAACTGGTGAGCTGCTGTCGCTTTCTCCACTTTCATTCGAATTGTTCTAGATGTTATTATATTTTAGGGCTGTCAACGTGCTTTTTTTTTTTTTGAGGGGCGTGTATAGATGTCAGTTCATTAGAGGGTCGGGGGTTAAGATGCCCTCCCCCCAAACACACACAAATAATAATAATAACAAATAGCATTCATTTTTGTGATATTCAGCTGCAATTGCAAAGAGATTACAGCAGCGGAAGTTAAACAGTGCTGCATACAGTATAAAATGGGCGGTCTCGCGTAATCTGACATGAAAAGCTAACATGCATCCTCCTTTACGTGTTGCAAAATGGAGATCACTTCTAATCTGGGGTGTGTTTTTTTTTTTTTTTTTTTTGGTGATTATTTCTTTATATTTTATAAGAGTTGACCGAAAGAAAGAGGAAGGGAGAGAGAGCCAGAGAGCGAGAAAGAGAGAGAGAGACCGAGAGAGAGAGACCGAGAGAGAGAGATAGAGAGAGAGAGAGAGAGAGAGAGAGAGAGAGAGAGAGAGAGAGAGACCTGCATACATATCGTCTCCAGCAGCCTCCAGCTAGAATTCGTCAGATGTGAGATCACACAGGATTTACTTTCTATCCCCCACCCACCCCATCATTTTTTTTATTACCAGTCTGGTTTAGGGAAGATATTCAAAGTTTGAGGAGGGGGTACAAGCTTCTATTCCGAGACCATCTGCTGTAAGTGCCTCATTTATTGCCTCCCTTTTGGATGCGAGAATATGTGAGTTGAGGGTTTTTTTTTTGTTTTTTTTTTTTTTTGGGGTGGTGGGGCAGTTAAAAGAGATGTCAAGGAGGAGCGTGAGGAGTTTGGAAGTCAGGCGTCGAAAAATATTTTAGGCAAGGCAGGAGGTGAATGGAGAAAGGAGAGAATTCAGCACCATAGCCAGCGCCCGGAACTGTGCGCGCGCCCGCGCGTCGCTTCATTACGCACAAACCGGATCGCCATGCATGGAGCAGGCTTGTAGTGATGCCAGTTGCATGCTAAATCTTCAACTCCGGCCCCCACGTAGATACATGTACATAATATTGTGGCGCCGTAAAAGAAGAGGGTGTATCTTTTGTGTGGATAACTTAGAAAGTGTGCCTTTTTTTTTTTTTTTTTTTTGGGGGGGGGGGAGGATTGTCCATTTTTTTATATAATCTGCATCAGCCTTAAAATCTTTGCCAGATAAAGGATTTACTTCTTTATTTATTTATTCATTTATTGATAAAAAGATATTTTGTAATGCAGATCTCATCTGATCTGATTTGAAAGTAATTCGTGCACAGCCATGAGAGCACATGCAGCCACTAAATCTTGTGTTTTTGTGTGTGCAGTGTGCATGCTTGCATCATTGATGACGCTCAACATCCCATTTTAATGACTGAGGAGGCAGCAAATGCTCTTATTTTATTTAGAGGGGAGAGGATAAGAGGAGGCTTGGGTGTGTGTGTGTGTGGGGGGGGGGGCTATCGAGGGTTTGATATTGCGGTGCGGAGTTCGCTCACATTGCAGGTTTAAGAAGAGGAAGGAGGCAGTGCACAGGTGTTACCACCTTCGGTCAGACATTTCGTTTTCAGATATCCTCGGATCGTGGCGACGATGCTTCCGTAGCAACACTGTCATCAATGTATGTGTGTGTTAATGATGCCTAAACCTCGCTGTGTTTGTGTGTCCCTCCGCTCTGACCTCCAGCAGTAAAAGGTCCTCATATTCAACAATGTGTGGACGGGGCAGCGTGGCCTCGCTGTGCCTGGGGGCTTGCTTGCTCGTAGCCAACATCGTCCTGGGTGCCAAAAGGTAAACACAAATCAACTCTGTTCCCGCCCAAAAATGTGCATAGATGGCTGTATTGCATTGTTTGTTGTATGTAACATGACAAAATGTATATCAAAATACAATTTTACGGTCTTATGTTCGCACGTTGTTTTATATTCTATTTTGTTGGTTCAGATCTGGTATAGTTATAAATGGGCTATTGCCACAAGACACCTCCATGCTTATTATTCCATAGGGATGATGACATAAGGTTTCAAAACAGCCACTAAACATGTCATCTCACTTTTGCATATTAATGCTGTGTGTATAATTGTACAGGGGTCATGATGAATGACACAACTGACTTAGTCTGTACAGTGTGGTGTAATTGTGGTCACATTTGGATGAGATAACAACAAAAAGACATTATTGGGCGATTATATCATAATCTGTCTCAACTGCTTGGATTATAGGGTGTAAAGCTCTCATAACAGCAATAGTAGTGGATCAATTACGTGATTACCAATCAGGCAAAGATACAGTTGAAATTCCTCATCTGATTTAACTACAAGGGACCTGAGCCCACCGTGTTGATGATCAATCAGGGCTTGCCTCGAATTATTCCCCAAAAGTGTCACAGAGGCGCAGTCGACTTGAACGTCAATTCATGTCGAGATGCCGCGGCCTCGCAAAACAAACAGCGTGTCCTCTTTAATGCAAAAGTGATGTCCTTGCATGATGATTTGAACTGATGATTTTAAGCACTGCTGTGTGTTGACACCACAAGTTTTTATTGTTTATACTTTAGAGGACATCTAATGTGAAGCTACAGAAGGCCTTCCCTGCATCATAATTATCAACTGGTCATATAATCCAATTTGCTTTCTGACGTCTCATACGGAGATTTGAGTTCACTGTTTTTTTTCTTCAATTAAATAATATTAATGAGAAGAATCTATGAGATTCACAATACAGTAGTATGTGAGTGAGAGAGACATCAATGTTGAGCAGCATTGTTGCTGTCTCGATGACCTGTAGATGGGGATGGTGCACAATGTTTTAGGAAGAAGTTGGCCCCCCTGGCTGATAAAGTGTAGGCTTCCCTGAGCATCCTTTCCGCCTTTATTCTTACCTGATGGTTTATTTATTTTCATCACATGCGACCCAGAGTGCAGTGAGTTTGGCACTTTCACGCATGAGCTGGGTTCTACGTAAATGCATGTGATAGTGGGATGGTGGTCTAAGTCATTTATAGAGGAGTGTTACGTACTTCATGCCGGATACTAATGACTATTATCTGGACAAACATGTTTCTTTAAAAGAACTATGGTAAACAGTCCACGCTGGATAAAAAAAGACAACATTGAAAGATCGTTTGTAGTAGATGTCCACAATGTATCCAACCGTAATTATACTACTCCATCTGTTTCTTTTTAAAACTGACAACAACAAAATATGTTCCATGATATTTATTTTACAGTGGAGTGTTTCATTAAAAAAAAAAAAAAAAAAAACATAAATGAGTGAGTTAATCTTCTCATAGTCATCTCTAAAAGTACAGCATTTGTAAGTGGATTTGTCTGGAATGCTTGTATACAAGCAAAGGCGTGTGAATGTAGTCAAAAAACTATATGACAAACACATACAGTACTTATTTACAAGGAGTTTATGTTTCTCTCAGTTTGACATCATGGGTAGAAACAACATGCTTACGCAAAGATGGCAATGCCCTCCAATCATTCTACTTCACATTGGAACTGGCTGAATATGTGATTGAACAACAACAAAGATGATCGTCTTGGTTGTCTTGTGAGTCTAAATGGTGCACTTTTGGTCTCAAGCATAAAAGAGAGTTGTGGGGGTTGATGGAGATACTTAAAAACAGGCAGTTATGACAATTTAATTTGTATAATGACACACTTAAGAGTACATGGTGTCTAGCAATATCCTTTTTGTTGCTGTTTTGCTTATAAATGAAAATTTTGATGGAGTGGAGTCCCGAGATTTACATTAGACAGCTATGGTAAAATTATGATCTTTCATTAAATAAAAATCTCAACTTCATCAACTAACGAGACTGTTGTGTGCTAATGTTGAGAGAAGTACAGAACTTTGGTAGTGACAATGATTTTTAATTTCTTAACCAACCACATTTTACAAAGTGAGAGACTCTACATAAGGCAAAGGGAAAAAGATCACCGACGCAGCACACCTCACACGCAAAAATATCTCTACCAATAATTGAGGGTCTCTTTGTGCAGAACTTAATTTTGCTGTAGTACCTGGACTGACCTGTGAGAGGCTGCACAGTGTGGCAGGGCAACAAGACTGCCCAAAATACGAAGTGGAAGAAAGAGTAGTAGCAGAAGAACAAGTAGAAGAAACTAGGCCGTTAACCTGTTCTTGACTCTGCTGTGGGAGGTCACTCTTCTACTTCTTACTTTTTTATCGTCATCAAGGACGTAGGACACACGATATCCAAACACTCAACACTACCAGTCGTTTGTTTCCTTTGCCTTTGTTTCCATTCCGTTTCATGTCACAATCATGGAGTCTTTGTCTCAGTCTGACCACTTGGTGACAACATGAGATTTGCGACGATAATATTAAACAGTTTTAACATTTACAATTGTCAACCCTAGCCATTTTTTGGGCAGATCATGGATGAAAGAAAATCACTACAAACACAATCCACAGTAAAATAAATGAAAATTATATTTATAATTAATTATATTGTATATATTCGTCTTTAGACACAAAATTTTAACGTGATGCAAATAAAATGATGATGTGTGTTCAGTAATAATGAAGAATATAATGTATCGGCAAATTTAACTGAACACAGTGATGAGCGTATGCTAGTAAAGTGACATAAAGTTGAGGTATAAACATTGCTCAATCGAATTTCTCCGTGTTTTATGGAGCATCCCATGAGGAGTTAAGGCAGAGCATGTCAAATTTCTAAATGGAAACCGAATGAAAAAAGCCCCAGCAGAACCATTCAGGTTGTTAGTGTTGTGGGACCACACTGGCATCTGTTCAAGAATATCAATGGAGACAAGGGGTTGAGGTGAATTATAGCCCAATTTAGGGTTTTGTATGTCTCAGTTAGGATTGTATGAAATTGGATAGCAGAATACATCCTCATTGTTTTTTTGTTTTTTTTTCCAGTTTAAAGCATCGTTTTCCCATTCTGGAAGCGAACGATAACAATTTCTGGGGGACTGGGGGCTGCCGAGCAGCGCCTTAACCCTTTATACAAATCCACGTGTGACTGGGTGACAGCATCTGTATTTAGAAAGCAAAATGTCCTGCAGCCCGCCCTCAATCAGCTCCAATCCCTCAGCTTCGACGCTGAGCCGTGTCTCGCTTCTCCCCTCTGTCTCGCTCACCTTTTCCTGACCTTCTCCCACTCCCCTTACCACCTCATCTACAGCTGCATTCTTCCCTTCTTTTATGCTTTCTTCTCCACCCCCCCCTTTTTGCTTTCTTACACGTTCCTCCACATGCCACTTTCCCGCCCACAGCCGCCATCCTTTCCCACTTCCCTTCTGTTGCGGCGAACTCATCACGATGACCTCTCCCTCTCCTTGGAGCTATTGGGCAAGAAGAGCTTGTTTCCAAACATTGGCTGTTTATTTAGCGGGACACAAAGTTTTGCCATTGGCATAAAAAAAGGGAGCTTATGATTGCTTTGCTGCATTGCTAGAGCCCTCTCGCTTGTTATCAGTGCACAAATAATGCGGATGGATGTGAGCACTGTACACAAATGCATCGATTCAGGTGTTGTATATATGTAAATGCATGCATGCAAACATTTTAAGTGCTCCTGGCTGTGACCGCACGTGTAAATATCTGAAATATTCATACACAATTGTCACGGGTGAGTGTTTTGGCTTGAAGCATTTTGTTTCATGTTCAAACCCTGCGCATCCAGCAGCGCCTCAGTGGCCTGAAAGACCATATTAAGGTATTAATAATGGATTGCAATTTCTCTATGATTATGCCTACGTGTGCATGGGTTGTGCATTCCCATAAAAAAGGCTTTAATGCTTGCACATGTCTCTACTAAACCACACAAAGCCAATATGGAATCACTTCTTGGGGTAATATGTTTAATGTCATTATTTGGTAGTAAAGTATCATCTGAAATCATTTTTTCCACTTATAGTTTTGACAACAGTTAAGCAAATGAAAAAAGAAAATGAACGAATATTGAGAAGCTTAAATAGAGTGCATTAGTTTATCACATGCAAACAAACATGAACACCTTTAATGTGAGGTACGACTGACTCAATGTTGTTGGTTGAAAATTCTGTGAAGCCAAAACTCATGTTTTTGTATTCAGCATATGAGAGCATACAGACAAAACAATAAAGTACATATTGTTATTTGCAGAATGATTTTTGCTCATGTTAGCAGTCATCTCCTTTTATCTCTTCGCACAACAAATAAGTTGACAAAATAATTACACATCTGCAAAGCTTTCAACAAGACCTTTAATGTAAGTAGGGCTGAATATATATTTTTTACCTTTTTACCATCGACGTCCATACAAAATGTGGTCATTTTGTCATCAAGCGAGAGAATAATGAACATCTCCACAAAGTCTTTCCCATGACATATTATTTGATTTGTTGCTCAATAATTTTCATTCTAGCTACTAGTGAAATTAGATTTTTTTTTTTATTATTTTTGCCCCCCAAAAAATTGGGTAGGGGTGATTATTCTATTATAAGGGCACGTAATAAGCAATTACTGACTTTCTTATTAGGGCTAGGGCTTGAATCGACTCGTCGACAATGACCTTATTACATTGCAAAGACGATTTGAGCATGAGGTCAATTAATCACCAGGCTACATGTACGGCTCACTGAAATCATCAGGTGGTGGGGTCGTGCAGAAAATACCTGTGCCTCAAGCATCTGGGAATATTTTACTAAAAAAAAAAAAAAAAAAAAAAAAAAAAAACATGAAACGTGGTTGATCAATGACCTCTATTTTAAAAATGTTAACCTTCCCAACTTGCATTTCTGTATATCACCAGCCTTCACCTTCACCTCGCAATCCTCTTCTTGCTTCTCCATCTTCCAAATTACTCATCCAACCACACATCATAAATGCCGACAGAATCTTACAGACAGATGAATACTAAAATAAAATTGTTGTAACAATCCATGGAACGCAACTGCTGGTTATTGTGTACTGTCGCAATTAGGGACTCTGCGGCTGTATTACATGAATTGGTGATTTAGTGTTTGACATGTTTAGACTGTCTGTCAGTGCATGAAGGTATCCGAAAAACAATCTGATTGTTACCTCACTAAGACCTTTCTTATGATTTACAGCATAATTTGACTTGTTGCACGTTGATTTTCAACCTTGTTACTCATGAACTCTGATTCAGAGACCTTTTCTCGCCCAAAAAGCACATTTTTCACATCACTAGCATTATCACGTTAAGGCAACGAAAGATATCAAAGAACTTTACCAAGCCCTCATTTTTGTATGTACTTAGTTATTAGACATTAATTTTACACCTCCACCTCGACAGCTTTTGTGCTGTAGCCTTGTACTTTGACCTTCAACTTAATCTCTTTAAAAGAGTGCCAAATTCAAATAACCTATTTAGTGAATGTGAATTGTTATTGTGCTTTGAACCCATAAACACGCACACACAACGCAATCAGGACAATTGCTTTTACACTTGTCTTTCACTTTTGTTGAGTTTTCTGAACAGTGAGTCACTAGCTATTGTGCAAATCTTCATGATCACAAATGCCTCTGTAAATGCAGACATCCTCCTCATTGTTTGTCAAACACAAACACATGAGTCATATTTCGAGCCTCTTTTTTTAACCATTCTTCAGGACTTTTATTTTTTTTATTTCTTGCCACGACGGTTGCGCTCTCTTTGGGCGGGACTTGACATGCTCTTTCCTATTTTTTGGCAGCGCTGGGCAGGACAGCGAGCACAACACTACAGTGTTTACCAAGATCCTAGACAGCCTTCTGGATGGCTATGACAACCGCCTGAGGCCAGGACTAGGAGGTCAGTAACCAACATAGCACACCACGAACAATGTTGGCTTATTGTGACGGATATGGAAATAACCCAAAGGTAACAGTGGCACATGCAATGTGACTACAGGGTTTAGAATCAGCATCGCCATAATGCATTCCGTTTTCAGCACTTCTCAGAACAGATTAGCAAGATTATTCAGGACAATTGCAAAGAAACGTCCTATTTTAGAATACTTAATTTATTAATTGTAGTTTTGTCTAATTTTTTTGTATTCCTTCTTTCATTTATATGTTGTGTTTGTTTTATAGTGTATGAGAATTTAAGTAACGGTCGGGTGTGGAGTAAAATTGGATAGGATTGCGGGTCATTCTTCGCGATGCCAGTTACCAGTTGACGATTTTCACTCATGCTCAAACTTGTTCATAAATGGGTGAATTTCCACTTCCTCGGGACATGAATGGGTTGTTCTCCACCATATGAGTGGCTCACCATGTGGGCCTTTTTTCTTGGGGTTGGTTAAAGGACCAAGTGTACATTATCAAACCCCTGCAGTTTAATGCTACCATAAAATAAGAAACTTCACTGGTACACAGGCTATCCATTAGCATCTATTGTATATGGTGATGTCGTTACCTTTCAAGCAATGGATAGTCATAACACAATTGGTGCTGCAACACATGAAAATAAACTATGTATCAACATGCTCAGGTACATATTCTTTATCCTCTGCAAAGAATCACAAATATTATTGCCAAACCAAGAAGCCCAAAGATAAGCTGAGCCTCCAGTACAGCATATCTTTCTGGTTGCCAGAACAGATTAATGGCATTTCTATTCATTTCAAAAGGGAAGGATGATTTGATGTATGATTTTTTTTTTTTTTTTGAGCTACAAAAATTATCAAGGAATAAATTAAAGGAACCACTATACTTGTTTGTCATCCGACATTGACAGTTGTTGCTGGTGTTGTGACACAGTATTGATATTTTGTCCCACATTTAATGACTGTATTATATTCACTTCATGAAGACCTGGACCATTTTGAGTACTTGTAATAAAAAAAGCTATTTTATCGTGCAGAAACAAGGGAACTATAATGTGTGAAATGTTTCGTGAAGGACACAGAAGTTTGCGTTGCTGCGATACAGAAGGCAGGGGGGGGGATGATTGCTTTGAAATTCATACTGTTAAGAAAAATGAGTTTGGAATCAAGAGGGACAGGAGAGGGGGAAAAAAATTCCCAAAGCAAAGCCCATCAAATGTTATTGGAGCAGAGTGGCTTATTTGCAGCACTGTGCAAATTTATGAGGAGATTGAACTGTGCACCTAATGGAGCTGACACTGAAGCCAATACTCGCAGAAATGCTTATTGACATCCAAAATGGGCTTTTTTTATGGTGCTCTTTCGGTGTGTTGAATGATTTGAGGGCCCAAGCCAGGTGGTCCTGCATTAACAGGTAGTCAGGAAGTGGGGGCTAATGAATGCCACTCATAGTCACTCACCCTGACAATTTCCTGCTTCAACAGAGCGTGTAACTGAAGTCAAGACTGACATTTTCGTGACTAGTATCGGCCCAGTTTCGGACCATGACATGGTAAGTCTCCCCAGCCCCCACTCCCCACCCCACCGCCTGTGTAAATGTCACCAGCGTTCCCTTTCTCCACTCCATCCACATCATCTTCATTGCCATTTGTAGACACAGGAGTGGTCTCCAAGCACTAAGAGAGATGTTTTCATGCCACGATTCATTTCATTAATCTGTCCTGTATTAATAAAACTGTCTAGTATGATGTGCGTTAGCTTGCTTCCAGTAACTAATCCTACTCGGCATGAATGCCACCCTCACGCCAACGGCATATGATGATCAGGACCACTAATGTTCAACTGTGCAATGTGTAATTTAGTAGCTTGCATGGGTCAAAACATACAAATGTTGAAGTATGTCTAGACAAATCTCTCAACCTTATTTTAAATCGGTGCTTATTTTAAAAGGGTCTCGGGAGGCTTTTGTAGGAAATTGTACAAAATGATAGCCACTATATTCTAATTGACCTTGAGTATTTAAAGCAGTGTGAGCATGTGAAACAAGCTGTGACAATCGCACAGAAGTAACCTTCGGCACACCAAAGGAAAAATCCATACAAACAAGGAAAAAACTCCTTATTTCTTCATAAAACATGATGTTGATAAAAAGAGTTCAGTGCATTTTATATATTTGTATTACCATATTTTCCGCACCATAAGGAGCACTGGATAGTAAAGCACAATTTCAATTACAGGGTCTGTTTCTATTCTTAACACATACATAATGGACGCCGTATTATACGGTGCATGCTAAAACATCCGGTCTACAAAAAAAAAAAAAAGTAACAGATGCCAAACTGAGTTTAATTGAACTTTATTCTACTATTTAAAATGACACATTTTCTGTTCAGTCTATTTTTTTTTTAGAAGGGTTAAGGTTAGTAGGATTTGCTGAACCACAGTAGTCTTTGAAGTGATAGAGAGATGACACTTTTTCATAAAACGAAAGCACAAAGCCAAACCTCCTTGAAAGTGTTTCATCTTCATGCCTTGTGCTATCCTTATTACCTTTAGTCAAATGGTGACTACAGAGACTTTGTCCCAGCTCTTCTGTGCTTAATAATCTATTGTTCAAGCCTTTAACTGTGGCCACCTTGTTTTGTCCGCATCGAAACTCTGTTTCGTCTTCTTAACTTTGGCGCAGTTCATTTTCTTGCTTCCTCCACTTCTGAACCATATATTCATTGATGTTGAATTATTTCACTACTGCTATATTACCATTGACAACCGTGTAAGTGATAGCTTGCAGTTTCAATTTCGCAAATTTAAGCATGTCTCTTCGCTGATGCAATTTTCGGGAGTCTTTTAACAAATGTTCTACAGCATACCGGTAGTATACCTACCGGAGGTGCAGTGGAGGTAAGCGTCCCTACTGTATATACGAGTATTACGGAACGTTTTCTGATTGGTTTAAGGGTGGCAACGTAAGTAGTGTACGTTTTACATAATGTTTGATTGGTTTCTCGCTGCCCACATACACAGTGTCCGTGTCACGTCATTCTCAGTGGGAAATGGCCCAACAGTCAATCAAGCAGAGCACTTATCAAATTCAGATAACATTTGACTACTTATAGTTTGAAACATATGGTAAATCAATTTCAGAAATAGGAGCCATGGTGATGAGCTCAAACCGGGCCTCATCTGTGTTGATGTTTGCACGTTGTCACTGTGCCTGCGTCTGTTTTGTCTGGGTATTCTGGTTTTCTCCCACACTCCAAAAACCTGCACGATAGGTTAATCAAATAATCTGAATTGTATGTAGGTAGGAATGTTAGTGTGAATAGTTGTTTGTTTATATGTGCTCTGTGATTGACTGGCAACCAGTTCATGGTGTATTACGGTCGCACTTTGCTAGAATAGGCTCCAGCATACGCAGGACCCAAATGAGGAGTTTCCACGTGTGCTGGAAACCAATTAACCTCATCCAAATGCTTCTTTTGTACGTGTCTGCTAAGAGCACCGACAATTGTATTACTTTTGACATCGTCCCTGTTAATTGCGCAGGCTGACATGCAAGCCAGAAGGAACATCAGAGGGACATTTCCTCACGTTTCCCTCCTCCATTACCTTGAATCCCTCTCACAAATTCTCAGTAATTATCTTACTGAGGCTGAGTGGCTAGAAGAGGGGCTACCCTGTAATTTTCACATGCCAACTTTACTGTGCAGTTACATGGAATCATTAAAATCTGCTCTTAGCTACAAGTCACAAGCATGCTTCAAAATCTTGTGTGGCACTTCCTTTTTGTGTTAACTCCAATTTGGATAGCTAGGAAAATTGGCTCTCTCGTGATCATTGTCCAACCTAACAATGTACCCAATAACCAAAAGGTGAATGATGCTTAATTTGTCACGGGCTGTATTCTACTGGACACATCATGGTTATTAAGGGAAACTAAAGAACATTTTTCAGTGAAAGAGAGATGAATGACTACACTCCAGCAAGGCAGTCATTCTCTTATAAACCCCACAAGGCACAGAACCATGCACCTCCACACAATGCATCCTGGTTACTGTAAAGCCATTAACACAAAGAGACAGCTACCAGCAGGGAAAGTAGGCTGAGGCTGCCATAGGAAAGTCAGAGTCAAACTGAGAGCTTGTCAAAGGGTAAAGATGCTGAACAAAAAGACGACTCTACTCCTTTCTACTCCATGAAGGTAGAAATCTACAGGGACTGGTGTCAACCTTATGGCCATTTACCCCATTGCAGGAATACACCATAGATGTATTCTTCAGACAGAGCTGGAAGGATGAGAGGTTAAAGTTCAAGGGTCCTATGGCCGTGCTGCGTCTCAACAACCTGATGGCCAGTAAGATCTGGACGCCTGACACGTTCTTCCATAATGGCAAGAAGTCTGTGGCGCACAACATGACCATGCCCAACAAACTGCTGCGCATTACTGAGGAAGGCACCCTCCTCTACACCATGAGGTACGCTGTCAAATTTTACTTGTGCGATAAAGAACTAGAATAAATGTGTGTTTCATTTAAAAACTGAATCAAGTGCTCATACTGGATCTGCCGGTAACGTTTGTTACAGATGTAAATAAGTAAGGTTACTGTGGAGTTGTTCACTTTGTGATTCCTAAACATTGCATCTAACTGTAAATTAAGAAACAGTTATTATTTCATGATCTCAATCTGCATTTTTATGATTGGAATGTTCAAAGAAATAAATGTCTGTGATTTAAATCAATATTATTTTTTTTAAATCAATAACTTATACGTGCGAGGTGTTCGTTCACTAATAGCGGCACTGTCTTCGTCAAGTTACGCATTTCTTCTAGGCGAGACCAGAATTATGTTTTTGGCCAAATGTTAAATAGAAAGAACATCATTTGGTCAAAATTGGTTTTTTACTACTTTTTCATTTGAATGTAATGAGTCCTCTTTGAGGGCAGCTTGGTGTTGTGGTGGTTATTATCTGCCTCATAGATCTTAGGTTTGAGGTTCGAATCTTGGCTTTCTATTTGAGGTTTACATGTTCTCGGTGAGAACTCGATCTTCCTCCCGAGTCAAAAAAACAAGCATGGTCTGTTAATTGAAGAGAAACGTCTGATTTGTTACACTATACAGATTGGTTAAACCAAGTCATGACTTGACTCAACCTGCTGGAAAGGTATTTGTGACTCACTTTTGGCACAGTAATTAGGGAGTTGTTTCAAACTTAAAGGTGAAGATGTACTTGCAACGTCACACATAGTGACTTACTCACACCTCTGCACTGATTATAGGTCGGCTCAGCTCATTCACCCCTCCATTTACAGAAGAAAAGTAACCATTCACAGGTGATTCTGGATATTGGGTGAAAACCAGCCACCCAAGCACCTGCCCTCTAGGAATTCTGTTGTTCAATGAAATTTCTAAATTGTCCATAGGTGTGAATGTGAGTGTGAATGTTTGTTAGGCTACAATGTCATTGGCTGGTCAGCAGGTTTACCCGACCTCATGTCCAATGTCACCTTAGATAGGCTCAAGATCAACCAAAATCCTAGTGAGGACTGGCACAAAAGGAAAAAAAAAGATGGATGTATACTATAGTTTGATTTAGTGAATAGGTAGTGACTAAATGATTAAGATTATTTGCATTGTGCTGTTTTGACAATATGAATGCAATCTCTCTTTGTAATGTTGGTGAAAGTTCATACAGTGTATGGAGTAGCATATTGCATTATAGTCCATGGTGCACTTGGCGAGGATTGTGAGACATTTATTTAGAATGTTTACTGGCAGGGGGAGGAGGAGGCCGTGTTGCTGTCACAGATGAGCGAGATGAGGGGACGGATGGAAGATTAGTGTGTCACGGGTGGCCTGACGTGCTGTTTTTCTGAAAGCTGTCAGAAAAGAAAAGCTCAGGGGGAAAAAAAAAGAACCTTTCTGAGGTCTAAGACAGAGATGCAGTTTGACAGCGATTACCTCCAATAGACTGGAAATAAACAAAAAGATTACACCACATGTTTGCAGAATGTGTTCCTGTTTCTTTTAATCATCTGTTCATGTCTGCATGATGGCTTTAGGCTGACTGTGAGAGCAGAATGCCCCATGCACCTTGAAGACTTCCCAATGGACGCCCATGCCTGCCCACTCAAGTTTGGCAGCTGTAAGTCCCCTGCGGAGGCTACACAACATCAGCATACACACAACAGACCTGTTAGATGAAAATCTAGTAGAGTTATGTACAAAAAGTGATGCACTGTCACGCTTCAATTCTTCCAATGATGATGGCTCTTTGTACATTGAAGTATACAGTAGCATAACAGAGAGAGAGGGGGGGGCAAGAGAGAGCAAGAGAGAGTGAGATATTCAGGCTTTTCAAACCTTTTTCTGCAAAACTTTGTCAAAATGTTACCACGCGCCAAGGAAGAAATGTTGAAGAACTTTTAATCAAAATTCAGATCAAGGCGCAGATTCTGTACAGGGAAAGTTGTGCTCTCATTGAAAATTGTTTGTGTGTATAATGATAATGTAAAACCTTGCTAATCTGATTTCTACTAAACATTGTGAAGGTCTGGTGAATTGGCCAAATAAGCTAAAAATGTGGCTGTGATGCTAAGAAAGTTATGCTTTGTCCAATTTCCACACAAACCTTTTGATGGGCAGGAGTCTTAACAAAGATTATCAAATGAAATTGTAGGGTGTATCTAAATATTAAAATCCCAACAATGAAAGATTTTACTTTTTCTGCATGTAACATAATTTACCTTATAAGAATGTATGAATCTTAAACAAAATAAATGTATATATATTGTGGATTGTGTTTTGATAAAATGTACTTTTTTGGAGAATGTCAGTGATTTGGGTTTCCACAGAATCAAAGTACATATGAGAGAAATGTTGATATCGTTGTCAAAAAGTAGTGTTGTGTTAAAAAGTGTGTAACCATACAACTGTATTCCAATGGTTTTATAGCCATAAAACTTCAAAGAAGCCTGATCTCATCTGATAGTTAAGCAGAGTAGGGGATGGAAAATTGGAAAATGTCAAAATACCATCTGTTCTAAGCGCCAAACGTAGTGTAGTGGTTCATATAGCCTAGTCATGCAGCTGGTCACCTATTCAGAACGTAGAATGTCAGTTGGGATATCTACTAAAGTTGAAGTGTTCAACATTTCTGGTGGAGAGTCCCCATATTTGTGGATCTGGTGTGAGTATCACTTGGGGCGGTGGTCACATGGGAGTACTGTGCTGGAAGGGATGACTGGTGAGTGACCGGTTTTGCGTAACGACAGGTAAGTCACCAGACATGTGAAGAGCACCAAAAGAGCACAAAAATCAGCTTTCTCCCAATCTGACATTGTCACAGCTATGAACATAGTATCAGCAGCATAACCAAGGTTTTCCTAGCTTTTTGCATTCTAGAAGTCACATATCTGTGCATATCTGATCGCAAGACATTTTTTAAAAGGGAGCACAGTCAGAGTCACGCTCTTCGCAAAAGGCACAGGCTGATAAGTATCGGGTGTTTTTAGCAGCTCGGAAGCACCAGATTTGTGGAAACTGCCTTTGAAAAAAGCTATGAATATAGGGACTCTCTACAAATTTAGAACAGATGAAGCTTTTTGGATTAAAGATGAAATCTTAGAAGAAAAAGACCAAGTGCCTTCTTTTGAGGTTTTCCGGATGACCTAGTTGACTGGAAATCGCTTTGAACATCAGCTGGGATAGACTCCAAATTCGTGCCTTGATCTTGAGCAGGATAACGGGTATAGAAAATGGATAGATGAATCATGATCTCATGTTACCCATACACTCACACCTCACGCAACTGGAAGCATGAGCAATAAGGGACAAGAAGACGTTAGCAGATGTACTCCCAGAGGAAGTGTCGGCTAAGGACCTTCTGGTCTCCTTCGACCTTGCCCGTCCATGCAAGTCCCTGCCAGACACTGGCAGGCAAGTGATGTGAGGACCTGTGTTTATCCAAGGCAGTGCTCTTTGAAAAATTTCCCGAGTGTCACACCAGCTGCTCACTGCTGACAGCAATATCGGCCTACAACTTGCATCCTGCTTGAAGACAACATAAGCACTGGAATGATAGAGGTTGGAGACAAGAATAGCCAATGAGAGAAAGGCTGCAAGCTTCCTGCTGCCATTTGTCAGATAGCTGTGCAGCGTGAGCGAGAGGACCCGTCCTCGGTCGACACCCGTACACCCACCAACCCCCACCTCCTCTTTAAATTGAATCCACTTCCTAAATATTTCAGTGTTTAGCTCTCTGCCTTCTGCTGCACTCTGCAGCGGGACCATCCTTTCCTCAGCAGTGGTCGAGCCACACTGCAGTCTTGACAGGTTGCCTGGCCAGAGGCAAGAAAACACTGACTTGGCTCTTTTAAGGTCACGCAGTCCTGTTGGGATGGTGTATGTTTGTGTTCCTTTCAAGTTGGATGACGAAGTTATGTGACATAACATCAAAAAAAAAAAAAAAATCAACACATTTTAGATGCTAATTCCATGCTTGTTTTTTTTGTCCCCACTTAGATGCTTACACCCAAGCAGAGGTGGTGTATGTGTGGACCAAAGGTGCCGACCAATCCGTAGTGGTGGCAGACGATGGTTCAAGGTTAAACCAGTATGATCTGATGGGTCAGAGTGTGGATTCTGGAGTGGTGCAGTCCAGTACAGGTATGTTAGGCTGCATACACAATTTGTGATCTCTGATTTAATTGTGGTTCAAGGGTGAAAGATATCATTTGACACCATTTGTAAGCCCGGTTCTCTTGAGCTCATATCCAAACCCATGCTTTGAATCATTGTTAACATGACAGGGAAAGTAGATTAAAAATATTTAACAGTATAGAGTTGCCCCTGCATCAGAAAGACAGTCCCTTTAGGTTTGCCTGAAGCTTCGTATGGCATTGATCTTAAATGACAAAAATAGCACGGTAAAGAAACACCAACACAATAAGTAGTCAGCATTTACATAAGAAAAATTTGACTTTTACTGTGTTTTTTACCTTTTCATCTTCTTGTCAGCTGATGGAAATGCCAGTGTGAACGTTATGTGAGAAAATGTGCACATTATGGATAAAAGTGACCAATTTTTCACTGCCATACTCTGACATGGGAACATCTGTCTTCCTTATTTGCCATCACTGCTCAAACAATGTTTTAAGGGGTACTGAAAATGAAACAATTTGATGGCTGTGTCACTCTCAAAACCATTCATTTGTCACTATCCAGAAATTACAGGGCATGTCCTAGATTTGGAATTTCCCTAATGGCCGTTGCATTGCGTTTTACACCACTTCTTTTTTGGTTCATTTGATACTGGAAAAAATTAGTCACAGCCAAAATGGGTGACCTGTATGCCGGATAGGTTGGAGTGATTGAGACCCCTCCATAATCCCCGACCACCACCAACCCCCCCCCCCCCCCCCCCCCCCATGACTCTCCGGTGAGACAGAGGCTGCCAGTGGTTACTCTCATGTTTTGTTTGTACTATGTTTGGATGCTTTCGGCAAACAAATCATGTTTTTTTCCCATAAAAACGTAGCTAATCGTAGGTGATATGACAACACATTTCTACAGTATTTAAATTTTTACTTAAATGTGGTTATGTTAATGAATTATTTTACAAGCAAGTGGATTTTCAAAACAAGAACCATATCATTTTAAAACTAAATCTAAGGCAAAATACCTGAAATAGAAGGTTTGAAAGTCAAAGCTTTACGGATTTCCCCTTTTTTGGGGCTCGTGTCACATTTTGTATCTTTCAACTACCTTTCAGTTACTATTTGAAGAAGACATCATGTGATGTTTTTTTCTCCAAGGGACAAGAAACATAACACAGGTGGAAGCCTCGACCACAGTGTAAATTTGACTACCTTAGACGCCATACGTTTGTAGAGGAAGAAATTATTTGAATGCACAACGCTGCAACAGCTGCACAACGAGAAATGTCACACGTCCTCCATGTGCTCATGTGCAGAAGGCAATGAGATCGTCCTTTACATGTTCATGTCTATTCGGCAGGAGAGTACGTGGTGATGACGACCCACTTCCACCTGAAGAGGAAAATCGGCTACTTTGTGATCCAGACATATTTGCCCTGCATCATGACAGTCATCCTCTCGCAGGTGTCTTTCTGGCTCAACAGAGAGTCTGTCCCTGCCAGGACTGTCTTTGGTGAGTACTCTGACCCCTTCAACGTCCATTCATCCATGTGGAGGACCAAATGAAGGAATTTCTGCATGTTGACATTACTGGGAAATAGGTGCTCAGAAATGGCTGGTGAGTGGTGACTTCCTGGAGTCGCTGATGGTTGCCTGGCAACACACTTCTATCACTAGTCGTCATCTGACTTCCAGCACTGAAGCTAATCAGCATGTTCTCTGCATATTCACTGCATATCTCACATGTCCCCGAACCATTCCCTTGGAGGATATGTGACATCTTTAAACTTACTAGCTTTGAATTGCATATTAAAGCCACAATGCGACAAGATTTTCGACTCCATTCTGCACCAATGAGGGCGAGAGAGCTTTCATCAGTTGGGGTTGCATTGAAATTTCAGGCAAAAAGCTCAGTGGAGTTTAAGCTTTGAATGTGTATTTGTGCCTCCTTGAGTGTGTGCGTGTGTGTAGGCGTTTGTACGTGTGTATCTGTCTGTCATACTCGGTTCTTACATAACACTGGCCAAAAGGGAAGCTCTTGCTTGCTAGTCTGCAGCATGCTCTGTAGCACAGCAGCAGGCGGAATGTCCTTGAGTTACCTCACACGACACTCCTTTTCCTCTCTTTTTTTCTTCCTTCCTTTCTTTTCCTTTCCCTCAAAGTTGCCAGTGTTTCCCTTGGCCCACTTTCACTGAAACATTTACACAAGCATCTGATTTTGTAGCTCTTTTGCGACTCTCATGTTTTTTTTCTTCTTTTTAATACGCCGTGCGCTGCAACATTTCGGTTTGTCTGGCTATGTGTAACGTGTGAAAGGGAGTCACGGCTACCTGTGCCGCTCATCACTTGTGTTGAGAGTGAGGGTGGCCCAGATTAGATTTGAACATCCAATGTATCTAGGTCAGGTGTGTGTTCTGCATGCAATCACTGCTGGTTTTTGCACCGTGGAATAGCAACGAGGGTAAGGCAGCATATGGACATAGCACAGCGCGCACACACATGTATCTGTACACACATTAACGCAGCAGGAGAGGTAGGTCAGTCGTGTAATTAATATGCATCATCTGAGATGGAAGTATAATGAGCATAATACGGAAAGAAGACAGGAAAGAAATACATTAATCATTCAAAAGACAATTTTGCTTATAATTAGAATTCAATTAGAGTGAAAATGTAAACTAAGACGTTAACTTAGATCGGGCATGTTACAGGCAAGGGCTCATGTAACGAATTTTCTTTTTTCTTTAAGGGTCATAACACAGGGCATTAGTTATTCTAATAACCCTATCAATGCAGGGTGCATTCAAACACATTCTTAACCAGGATGTCAAGATCAAATCTTTTTTATCCTATAGACATTGTATTAATACTCGATCAACTGCACCACCCCCTTTACTTGTAACATTCATTTTAATTTCATATAATGCTGGATTTCCATCCTTAAACTACATTTGGCTCCAGTATATGGCAAGAACTCTGTCCAGAATTTGAGACAAAATCAGCCTTTGCTAAATGTTCAACATTCGGAATTAGCAGTAGCGCGCCAGAGATGACCATTAAAAATAAATATTAACGACCATTCAGCCAGTTCAGGGTGTACCCCACCTCTTGCCCAAAGATAGCTGGGATAGGTTCCAACTCACCTGTGATCCAAATGAAGGATAAGCGCTTCTGAAAATGGATGGATGGACATTACACATATAATAGTGTCTTAAAAATCACTTATAGTCGCTCCTCTGTCATTTTTGGCGAAGTCTGTCAGTGGCCCAACACTGCTTCCTTCTGTAATAAATGTCAGTGTGAAATATTGGTTCTGGTGAGGTTTTTTGTTTTTGTTTTCTATTTGTTTTTTTTTGTTTGTTTTTTTTGGGGGGTGTCCAGCTGGAGTGTCACTTATTTTTAAAGTTGACTTGGCAGAGTTATTTGTTTTATTTTTTTTAGCTCCTTCCTTAACATTTTGCATACAATAATTAAACCTTGCAAACCAATTAGAGGTGCTCTGCTATTGTATTTTTAATTTAAATTTGTGTAATTTGCCTGCCTGTGTGCATTAATAATTGAAACTATAAAAAGAAAAGCTGTGTTAGACATGTAGGGAAACACAATACCTCCTGGTAGTCCCGGTTTTAATGTCATCCTCTCTTCTTATTTATGGCCAAGCAGCGCAAAACTAGGCACCCGGTTCTCTCGGATTAAAGATGAAAGTGATTGAAACATGAATTGAATGCGAGCTACACTCATGCTCACATGCATTTGGCTATTGATTAAGATTTCCAAAGCATTACGTTTTATGTCCTTCACTGATGTGTGCGCTTAGAACATTCACTTCCTTCAGATAGCGACTTCTAAAAACGAATGTGGGCTTTCTCTTGTCAAACATAAGTCATCTGAATGTCATCTGAATGGCCACACACCCCCCCCCCAAAAAAATACATAGAGCAAAATTACGTATTACTCGCTTAGGCACACAACATTGTTTTTCAAACGACTGTCTCCCATTTTTTTTACACAATATATCAAACTGATCACCTCTGTTAAGCTTAATTTGCATTTTGTGGTCAGATGTTTTCAACGCAGATGCATAAAGCCTCGTTAACGTGGGCAAATGCAGAGGAGAAAACATGATTGAAATCATGTGATGTGACGAGAGAGAGCATGGGCCAACTAAATCAAGCCTAAGGCAACTTCCAACAACAACTGTAGGAAACGTGATCTTATTTACTGTATCGCTGTGCTGATAAAGATTTGATTGACGCAAAATGTTTCATTCCAAAAAAAAAAAACTTCATTATGTTCAGATTTGCATCATAGTACTGTAACCAGGGGAAAAAAAAAAAAAAATCAATTCAATACGTGTAGATATGATCATGTCAGGTGATATCATTTGGTTGATTGAAGAAACAGAGATATTGGATATGAGTCACATGAAAGTGGATTTCAATAGAAAAAAAATAAATTCGCACTTGTGTACAGCACTCAAGCATGATTGCACGCACATACATGCAATGTAGTTGTATCTAATAAACAATTCCACTGTTTCAACCACCACTAATGCCCATCGCCCAATTTTATGGTGGAAATCAGGAGGGAGGCGAAACTCTGCCAAATTACCGTATAATAAAAATGACAAAGTGTGTTTGTACCGTGAGCTACAATAGACTATTATAGATCTGCAGTCTGAATCCATTCGAAGCTCACAGTCACCTATAGAGTTAGCGCTTTGTGGGTTCTACACTGTTGGAAGTGATGCACTTGGGCACAGTATGATCTATGGAGCAGTATGTTCAACCTGTCCATCCTGGACATGTTGTAAAGTATTATCAAAGTTGATATTGTCAGTTATTGATCAGAAACACCACCTTCCATGGCAGCGATAAACAATGATGAGAAACTGCATGAGCAAGAAAACACCAAAAATCTCCCGCTTGGATCAATGCGTTTTTGTTGGTTTATTAGAACGATTGCTAAAAAAATAACTACCACATTTAAAGGGTTGGTCTGAAAAGTAATCTATTAAACAATTAGAAGTGTTTGCTTATGGTACCCCAATTTTTATTATCAAAGATGATGTTGTCCTGTTTGTCCATTGATAAAACATTTCTGTCACATTATGTGATAGATAAGCAATTAAACACCAATTACAGTGATTTTTAAAATAACCATTTTTGTTAGCAACATTTTTGTTTGACTCTCACTAGAACTGTAAATATACTCATCCCTTGGAGACCTTTAGTTTAGTAACAAAAAAAAAAAAAAGGACTCCTCCGCAAGCGAGTGGTGAAGTGTCCTACTTCTCACTGTTCTTTTGACCTCATCCCACATTTTGGTTGTCATGTTTAATTGGTGACACACTCAGTCAAATCACTGTCAGTGGCAAATGTTTGCCCACAACCAGCCAGGCAGAGAGCAGCAGTGAGCGCAGCCATTTTTCTCTGAAGGTCCACTCTCCTCCACAGAGATTTGTTCTGTATGGCTGCAATCCAGTGGATGGGGATTAACTGCACGCAGTCATTTCAAGGGTACACAATCAAGTGCAAACTAAACCGGGGGAGGGGTATCAGTTAGATCAGTAATTATCATGCAGTGTTCAAGAACTACATCAGAGTTTGTGTACAGAATACAGGACACAGTTTTTACATACATAATCCAGAAGTTTGTGGATATTGCATATGTGGTGGTCATCAATGGCAAAGGACAATGAAAGCAATGTTTTTTTTTGTACATACCCTTTTATTTATCATGATTATTATTATAAATTTACAGCTTCTTCACTTGGTGTCTGTAAATCTTATAGAAAGCAGTCTCCTAGATAAGAAATTCAACTTTCCCAAGATGAGCAAGGTTGTATCAGAAACCGTTTAAAAGCCTGAACGTTATCTGTGCCTACATTTGATTCTTTTCCTTCACATTATCAAAGCTGTCCTTGCCTGTAGCAGCGGTAAAAAAAAAAAAAAAAGAAAAAAAAAGTAAAAGGTTGTTTTCACAGTGTCATTTATCACCTTAAACCCTGAATTCACCATCTTGCCCAGTCTCAGTGATGCGCTTTGACATCTGTAGGACATCAAGAACTCACTGTCCATGAACTAATCAAAGAAATAATTCAACAATTTGCTTTAATAAAGATCAAGTTGGATAATATGACCACACTTGTCTGGATAGTGCCAACAGTTTGGAGTTGTGTTAGGAAAAACCTTTATGGAGATGAGTGTCATGTCTTCAGTATTTATAGAAACCCGTCCCTCCTTGGAGAAAAACACATACCAACAAACTTTGTAAAAGATATACAGCGTATAAATCAAGGTTTAGTGTGAAGATCAAAGGAAAAAGATGAGAATAGAGTGAAAATTCTATAAGTCCTCCTACATATATTAGTTTGGAATTCTGCTCTTTACAGCACATTCTTAAATGTATTGGAACAAACCTTCGTTATGAGTAAAAGAAGTGAAGTCTCGGGCTCGACTGTTATAAACATAGCCACAATGCATATACAAGCACTGCTTACCCATAAATGATAGCCACTGTTTTAATTGCATCTTAATTAATCACCAGGTACACTGTGAAAAGGAAATTAAATTTGTGTAATTCAATATATTACATGGATTTTTTTTCTGCTTATTGTATGTGCAGGACAAAGATAGCTAAAGGTGCTAATAAATAGCATGACATCATAGCATTGTAATTAAACTAAGAAGAACAATGACAATCGGGAAGTCTGGGATGTCTTTGACTTTTCACACCACTACATCATTGATATAACCAACACAAATGTAAACTGGACACACACATGTAAACTGCTCAAAATATAAAAGACAAAAGTGACACTTGCTTACCGGAGAGAATGAGGACTACTTGTTTCCATGACAACATAACTAGTGAAACAGTCAGATATATACGATTGCCTTTTTTATGAAGACTTGTGTAATACCCAGGGGTTCTGCCTGCATCCTCCCCCACAATATGAAATGATTTACTGTGCAATTGACAACATTTTGTGGACACCGACTGATGCATTCACCTGCCTCCGATTCGCCTCCACACACTTCCTAATATACATGCACAGCAGGCCCTCATCCACCTGCATTCATCTCCAAGTCCACTCATGTCCAACTTTAAACACATTATCCATCCATCTATTTAATGTGTGCGGAAACAATGGCTGAGAGGTGGCGCTGTGTTGTACCTGGCAAGGCCATTAACACACATGATTGCTGGCACAGGAGCTTAGCACTGGATGCGCGCCAGCGGAAAATGCTTTGGCCCTCTCTCTTCATGAGCTCTGGCACCACAGTGAGTCTTAAGAAATACGTAGTGACAAAACAAGCTGGTGCTTTCACTCACATTGCACCTGTAGTCCAAGTACAATATGTGTTTGTACTTTGTTTTTTAGCAGTCGTGAAATATTACCGAGAGGCTAGCCCAAGGGTTCATTCTATAGAACTTGATCACGTTTTCATGTTCAAAATAAAGAATTCAATTCAAATGCAGGGAAGCTGGAGAAGCGAGGGAAAGGAGCAGCTGTAATATGGGGGAAAAAAAAAACAGATCTACTCATATGGAATATCCAAAGTTATTAACAAGTCACCCCCAAAACCTAAATTCAATCGAACAAAACAAGGTGAAAAGTAAACGCTCACCTCTATGGGAAATGTGACGTGGATAAAACTACGTGAAGAGTAGCCAGGCTTATATGGAGCCTTATTTTCTGCTTTATCTTCATGTTGGAAACGGTTTAGAAATAAGCACTACATCTGAATACAGAGTGAACACCTCAGTCTGAAAGAACAGGTTAAATCGTTCATTTTTATTCAGATAGAGATGGAGATCTTGTTCTTAAGTACTTGTCACTTGTTTTTAACGAATCTGTTGCTTTATTAAGTGTAAAAACAACCCCAACTACTGCACTGAATAGACGGCTGACCTCCAGCTTGATAAATCTGTGATGAAACAATTGTGCTGTACTGTAACGGTACGTGAAAAAGCCAGATCAGAATAGATCACGTCACATGTAAAGAGTTGAGCTGAGATATTCAAAATAAAGTTTTACAATCAGAATGAAAAAATAATGTCTGCATGCTTTATGATGGCAACTGCAACAATGAATTGACACTGGTTGAAAGAAACCAGGGAACTAAACTAAGACAACCACGCACACCTAGACAAGACGCGAGTGGCGGGAGGGAGCTGATTGGTTTTCTGCCTTATGTTACTCAAACGAGCAGACAAGACATACACGCGTGACATTGGAAAACAAGACAAAAAATGAAACCAAACAAAATCTAATCAAAAGCAGTGCAAAAGTTCACACAAACATTAATCATGACATATTCAGAGAGACACTCTCCCATCCCTTTCAATATCTATGTTTGTAGCATTATTTTCAAATGTATTCATTTCCCCCAAGAGCAATCCAGAAAATATAGTCAAATGTCCCTTGCTAATATGGAGCCTTTCAAGTTGTGGATGCAACAGCTAAATATATTAAGGGATCTCGAATGGATTAAGGGATTTAACCTACTCATAAATACAAACATAATTCCAATGAGGTTGAGACATTGTGTTAAAAAAAATAAAAACACAATACAATGATTTGCAAATCATGTTCAACCTATATTTAATACACAACAAAGAGAAGACGTCATTTTCAAACTGATAAACTGTATTGTTTAAAGAATAATTAACGTTGAGGTTGTCAAACATCCAAACAAATAATGGGATGTTTCCCTTGTTCGGCAATGGCCTTTGTTAGACTACAACAACCCTAATGATAATTAGAATGGAAAACTGGGAAATAATTGTTCAGTCCCACATGACTGAAGGCCCTGAGGATGCAGAGCAAAAGCAGCAGAGTGCTGAGTCGGGAATTTTCATCTCATAAGTTTTTATTTGACTTGGACTGACTTGGACGACCCACTTTTAAATTATATAGCCATTCATTTTCTTGACCGCTTATCCTCACAGGGGTCGCAGGAGCGCTGGAGCCTTTCCCAGCTGTCATTGGCCAGGAGACGGGGTACACCCTAAACTGGTTACCAGCCAATTGCAGGGCACACAGAAACCAACAACCATTCACACACACACACACACACACAATCACACCAAAGCGCAATTTATGCCTGAGAAATGACTGTCTTTGAAGTAAAAGATGACCAAGTGTGCAATAAAGATCACAGAAACTTCAATCAATAAATACATAACCTACTTATTCTCTTTTGATTCATAATGAATGTGAGAAATGCATGACCACGCACCCACGGACCAGCTATGCAAATGCCGTAAATCCATCAGAAGGGTCCTGTTTGGTTCTGGTCAAGAGACGAATTATTTATTTCACTCAGATTGAGAGAATGAGAATATCATGACCATACTTTATACTTTATGTCACAAGCAAAGCCAAAAGCATATGAAAACGAGGACAGGAGGCAGTGGAGAGCGTGATTCATCCGCTTCCCGTTTGTGTCGTCAGAAGTGAGGGAGACGAAACCTCCCGGAATGCTTTCAAAAAAATATACTGCACATCAAACTGATCATTGTGTCTACACAAACGTTTGGGTCCTGGTGTTTTGTTGCAATGAAGCCACTGTAGCCTGATACTAATGAACAGGTTATTTAAATTGTAAATGTGCATTTTATATGCCTCTTCAGGTGATTTAAATGGCAATTAAGGTAAGGTAAGGTATGAGCAAGTTCCAGTTCTAGTTCCAACTAAAACCAAAAGCAATTAATGCAAACGCCACTACATTAGTATATGGAGGCAGGTATCGGCTAATGTTAGCCTGCCATACGCCTGAAAATTAAGCAAAATGTGGACATATTTTTGTCTTGTCTGTAAATAAATCTGTATCGTATCGTAAATCGTGAATCTTATACAAAATATGTATATATATATATATATATATATATATATATATATTATATATATATATATCTCCATCAATCCATTTTCTTTGCCGCTTATCCTCACGAGGGTCGCGGAGAGTGCCAGAGCCTATCCCAGTTGTCAAGAGGCAGGGTACCCTGAATTGATTGCCAGCCAATCGCAGGGCACATGAAGACAAACAGCCACACTCACAATCACACCTAGGGGACATTTAGAGTGTCCAATTAATGTTGCATGTTTTTGGGATGTGGGAGGAAACAGGAGGAGCCGGAGAAAACCCACGCACGCACGGGGAGAACATGCAAACTCCACACAGGCGGGTCCGGGATTGAACCCAGGACCTCAGAACTGTGAGATAGTCCACCATACCGGCGCATACATACATACATACATATATATATATATATATATACATATATATATATATTATATATATATATATATATATAATATATATATATATATATATACACAATATACAACATAATCTGTCCCAACATTTATACTTTAAATCATCTGAAAAAATTATAGCATTTTTATTTGTTAGTTTGTTTGCATGTGCAGTAGTTGTATTTTACACACTTTTGGAGGCGCGCTATCTGTGTATATCAATAATGAACATCATCATCATAATCATAATAGTGAAAGGAATCTTAAAAGCTGTAATACAATTTCAAAAGATTGCATTTTTCGGACATCTTTTTTTTTTAATTCTTTACCTGAGCAAGGAGGGACACTAGTGAAAAGACGGGCTTTTCTGTTAAAAAAAAAAATCTTAATAGAGCTTTATTAAAAGATCCTCAAAATACGTATTACGTGTTGAGCACCAGAATAAATGGGTTAACTCTTTTTGGTGCGACTGAGGAACGTACGCCAGTGTCTTTGTGTGCGTCCCATGTACAGTAGCTAGTGTGTGCACACACAACGTGCATGGTTGTATGTCATGTTTCATATTTCCCCCTGCCCAAGCCATCCATTTGCTAGATGGTGTTCAGTTGAGGCTCACGTTATTTGATGTGTAAACATCTGCAGTTCTGTATGGAAGCTTGACTAACTGCTGGGACCTTGTTACTTTGATTCTCTGTAGTCAGTTACTGATAGGGCAGCGTTGGAAACACGCAGCAGCCATTATATTTCACAGCTTTTGCATTCTGTCTTATATTTCTCCTGGTGTGTTTTGCATTGGTATGCAGGATGTCCTTCCGCCAGCTTATTTTGCTTGCATGCTATTTATCAGCCGCAGCATGCGCGAGGACAACCGCATGGTGTGGCTGCATCTGGGGAGAGGGCTACCTTTGCAAGTCTATTAAAAGAGCAAGATACACAACTGCAGTGCTGCTCTGATAGATTAATACACATGTACAGCAAACCCGCTTGAAATAGTACTCTAGTAGAAAAAAAAAATTGCATGCGTTAACCAGAACTTTCAAACGCGTATTTTGATCTTGTTCACTCAAATTGCTTCCTTTTGTTCAACACAACCGTGACACTTTGACATTACAAGTAGCACGAATAGCAAAAATATGTCACCCGTGTGGCACAAAAATGGCATGCGCAGTCATCACCATGCCTCCTTATTTTCATTCGATTGTTCTATATCTATATATAATATCAAGAAATGCTTTTCTTCCGACGGGCAATACTTTGGCATAGTGCAATGAAGCGACTTGAAATCTGAAGTTTTTTATAACTTTACAAACATACATTTTATTCCTAATTTGTGTGTCAAAATAGAGCAGGGCTTTTGCCTTTCAACACAGTGCGTGATGGGAATGATAACTTTTAGATTTCGTGTGACTTTTGAGACAGAATTTTCCACAAAAAGATGGTTACAAATTCAGGGTCTTTGGACTTTCAAGACATGGGGCTTTATTTTCTTAGATAGCTGCTAGCTACTGGCGCAATGAGAACTTTGACACGCACCTGGTCTTTTTACGAGTAACGTGAAACAAGGTTGTTTGCTAAGGAAAGGGACATCAATTCAACCTTGAAACCATTTTTCGCACAGGTTATTTCTGACTAACGGAGCTGTCTGTTCTGTCGAACAATTGTGATGTTTCTCGCCTTATGATGACGTATATTTCAAAGGAGCACCATCCGAGCTTCCAGATGGACTACATATGTGAGGTATATCCAGAGATGAGAGAGGCCTGGGTTGGATTTGATAAAAAAAAAAGAGAAAAAAAAGAATTTACTTTACACCTTTTTCCAAACTTTCCACATTTTGTCCAATAATATGACTTTCAGTATATTGCATAGACCAGATATTGCATTCATTATTGTTTGTGTTATGGTCCTGCAGGAGTGACCACTGTCCTGACCATGACCACCCTCAGTATCAGTGCCAGGAACTCCCTCCCCAAAGTGGCCTACGCCACCGCTATGGATTGGTTCATCGCCGTGTGCTACGCTTTTGTCTTCTCGGCTCTCATTGAGTTCGCTACGGTCAACTACTTCACCAAGAGGGGTTACGCCTGGGACGGAAAAAGCGTGGTGCCCGAGAAGGTATTTGAGATGTTACTTTCATTCCAAGCAGAACCTCAGCTGATTGAATCACAGTGATAGTCTGAAAGGTAATGATATGGCGTCTGGCATCACAAGTTATCCTCATTTCTATAGTAATATTTGTCACCTGGACTTAGATTGGTTTTCAGAATGGTGTTATATGTATGAGTCCAGCAGAGAAAGGACCCATCAGACTTCTTCATTTGTTGCACATGGGGGCAGTCATCACTTAACTGCTGTGGGGGCAGCAGCAGGCAGCGAAGCTTTTAGTTGTCATCTTATAGAAAATTCAATTTGTGTAACATGACATAAACATTAATAGTTTAGTGTTCATCTCGTGCTTTGTGCTCCACTTGTCTGTGTGTGGTGTTTAGCGCCGCAACACTGCTTTTGAGAACATTTTTTTTTCTTTTTAGCCTTATTGATTTGTATGAATCATTAGGTGGCTGATGACATAATTATTATTCATCTTCATGTTAGAGTAATTTACACACAGCTTTTTCTCATGTTTTGTTATTTACTCAAATGGACTTTGCAACAATGACAAATTACTAAGGAAATGTGTGATATCCACAAATGTTTGAATGTAAAACCGAATATAGTGCTTTGAGGCAAAATACAACAATACAAAATATTCCATCATGCTGCACACTGATCCTCTCTTTGTTCTTCTTTGCTCGTCAAACCAAATCAGCAAAAGAAGAAGAAGGAGTCCATGCTCAAAAAGAACAACACAACAGCATATCCGGCCGCCACTGCTACAGCCTTCGCTCCCAACATTGCCAGGGACCCTGGATTGGCCACCATTGCCAAAAGCGCTCCTCCACCACCAACTGAGCCCAAAGAGGAGCCAAAGCCCAAACCCCCAGAGGCCAAGAAGACCTTTAACAGCGTGAGCAAGATCGACAGGATTGCCAGAATAGCCTTCCCTCTGCTCTTTGGAACCTTTAACCTGGTCTACTGGGCCACCTACTTGAATAAGAAGCCCAAACTGCAGGGGATGAATCCACACTAATCCATTATTCACTCCTTTTCAATTTGACCTATATAACTTTCATTTTCTTTGGTATTCCTCAAAGATAAAGAAAAGAAAATGTGTTTATTTTCAGACAAACATGATGTCCATACTGGTTTGAATTCCCAGTCGTTGCATTGCTTCTGTTTATATACATTTTGAAGATTTGGAGAAAACAAAACAGAGAACAAAAAATATAACAAGAAAAAAAAACAAAAGAGCAAGAGATACTGAATTTTAAAGGGTTGTTGTTCAGCTGTGGGATGATCCTTTTGAGAAAATGCTACCATAAATATATAGCCAAGAGGAGAATGCTATTCTACAAGTACACATAGCCCAGTCTTGTCTTGGGCTTTTTTTTTTCTTTGTACATTGTATATTTTCCCATTTTGCAGGGTTCCAGTTATAATCTTTGCAGCGAGAGTTTCTAGAGTTATTACCATTTGAGTAGGGATAAATACATCGAACAAATGTGGTTTCGAAGAGGGAGACAGTCAAACAATTTATTGCATCTGTTGCGCAGACTGCGACCAACCTGTAACTAACTTCCCAATATATCTGCAATATTGCAGAAAATATTCATCTAAGTAACATGGGCTTTGCTAAGGACAAAATGACATACATAATGCAAATTGTGCTGTCTCACCCCTAAAGTCAAGTCTGTTTCTCATGACTTTTGTTCTATTACAGTATGATTATTGTAATATAACCGTATTTCTTCAAATAGTGTCTGAGGCTTATCCACTTAACTGCAGATGGTGTAGATGTCTGTTGATATTACAAAATGTAAGTTCATGTAAAGTCAAAGTGGAGTTAGAAATTAAATGGACTGTTATGGTGGAGAAATGCTGAGAAACTCAGGCTCCAAGACCCTGTGAAACCTTTGACACACAGACAACATTGTGGAGCGAGCACACATCAGTCTACAGGAACAATAAATGTTAAAAAAAAAAAAAAAAAAAAAAAAAATTCTCCACATAGTGTAGAATCATCTTTAATTCCACTCTAGGGACCGACAGACATCAGAATTTAATTAATCCCACAGACTGTTTATGTGAATCGGTAGGTGCTGCTGTTTTGGATAGCAACAGAGTCCAATCGAGCTCAGCAGTTAACTTTTTAAAGTGTCCATTTTTTTTTTTACTTACTGCGGCGCCTGTCTATGGAAAAGACATCCACTATTTGAGAAAAATAGGTTATTTACATCGATGCTGTCCAGTGAAAAGCATGTATCCCGCCCAACTTGTACTCTTTTTACTTGAATGACAATGTGAACATTTGGAGATACATGCTTTTAATTGGTTTGAATCATGTTAAAGAATATTGCCAAAATATTATATTTCTGTGGTTTGTGCCAAAATCCCCAACAGTGTCAAAAAATGGTTTTACTTTACATACACAAACTATCGGTGAGAATATCTTGAAGAGCAGACTATCATTGAGACCAAAATGATCAAGATTCAGCTAAAATGTTGAAGCAATCTGAATCATTTAGTGAATCCAACACGAGCAAGAACAAAATTATGACGTCATTTTGTTGATGGATGCGTAAAGTAGGTTCAACATTTTTTTTTTAAACTTTTCTCTTATCCCGAATTTGATCAGTCAGTTTTTAAGAAACACAGTCTTTGGCACCATTTTGAAGGATTCTGGTAGTACATTTATAATACTATATCTAGAGGCTGTGAATCATTTTGGGACATGAAACCTTTTGTCCAAAATACAAAGAATGACATATCATCTTGCTTGCGTCATTTCTATTTAACATTGCATATGAAGTCAAAATTTGGCCAGGGCATGGAGCATTTTGGATTTGGCTGGAATTGTTTGGCAATTATTTTGTTGCTTCTGCTGTGTCACGTGGCTACACGGACATTGGTTAGAAGAGCTTAAAAGCCTTTCACCACTGTTCAGTCAGGTCAGCCAATTGCATCCATTGTACTATTAAAGAATGCATTATCTTATTTGAGTACTGATGGTAATAACGGCTATTCGTATTGGCACAAAAATGTAAGATTTTTATTACTTTAAAAGCTCGAGCCCCTTAGCTTCCATTGGTTTGAACACAAATCCAACCCTGCTTGTATCTTATTTTTCTTTTTTTTTTTTTAAACACAGACATGATAAATAGCATGCATGCATATGCATGGGCAGGGAATCCTTCAAAGAATATACAACAACAATCACCATTAATGAAAGGCTTTCATTTCTCTACCCAAAAGACTTCCATTCGCTGTTCTTCAAAAAAGGCTGGGGTTTTTGCAAAAGCAATAAAACACATCTCAGTGGACACACCGTTCCTTTCGCCCCCAAAAATATGTATTAAAAAAAACTCTCCGTTTTGAAATTTATTTTCCTTTCTGTTTTTGTAAACATTCTCTAATGGTACAGATGTCAATATTATGTTGTAGTAACTAAAGGGTATGTTCAAATAATACACAGAGGAGTCATTTCACATTCATGACACATACATGATGGTGTTTCTTGTGCTATTGGGACAATTCTTTTTTTTTATTGCCATGTTTGAGTAGAAATGTCACTTTTCATTTTGATTTAGACAGATGTAAAAATGGTGTAAAAAGTGATGAGCAAGAATGTATTGAATTGTTTTGAAACCTCTTTCGTTTACATCCAATGATTATTTTCCTTCTTGGTTGTTATAAAGTGGCAGGGGAGGGGCTTGTTTATCAAAAATGCTGTTTGATGCAAAGTCAAGTTGGCATAATTTGAATGAGGGATGAGGCACATATTATGGAGGAGAAGTGCCTTTTTCATATTTCAAGAGTCGGAACTGTGATGAAGGCTTTGCTAATTGAGGGCGTGTCTTGCATTTGGTGACCCACTGTGAATCTAAAAATGTTATGCATGTTTCTTGTTAGTTGTTTGTTTGTTTTTGGGGAGTTTTTTTTCTTTTCCGTTTTTGTGTTTTGAGCTGAAAATTGTAAACACTCAGAAAGTACCAGCTACACTGCCTTCAGTATATCATGCCCTTTTAGACTTAGATTTGTTGTTGCTCTATGGGTAAGCAACAGAGAACAAGAGCACGAGAGAGACATAGTGAGAGAGGCAAAAGAAGACATTGAGATGATGTGGCGTCGGAATTTTACGTTAGCTCACGTCGGCACAGAGGAGTTGCCAAGTCATTCTATGATAGTGTTGAAATGAATATATTTTTGTAGCATGATGTCAGCCCCTCGTCTGGGAAAAAAAACCAAAATAAAATAGAAAGATGATGGAAAAGCTTTTTTTTTTTTGTTTTGCTTCTTGCTTTTTTTTTTTTTTTTGCTTGCGCTTGATTTTTGTCGTTGTTATTGTGTTTACAAATATAAAACTATTACTTGGCGGCGGCTCATCAAGGTTTCGGAACTGCCCAGTTTAAATTCTGTTAATGTAGCAATATTACTTAGCAAGGGCTTTTCTTAGGACCTGAACTTGAAACTTAGTGAAGGGATGATTGCCAGCGTAGCTTTACTTCAATTCCTGTTTTCATTTGTATGGTGCAATTTTTTTTTTTTTTTTTAAACAAAGTTGTTTTGTTTGCTTTTGGGGTGTGTCCACATTGAGATGAAAACAATTTGTCACCTCCTCTAGGCTATAAATATTTTCACCCATTTCTAATTTGATGTAATTAATATGTGATTTCCATTTTATTTTTTGAATTGTAGTTTTACTTGATTTCGTTCTGCATTTTTATTTTACAGTATTGCATTAAATTTTTGACCACACTATTTATTTATTTATTGGTTTGTTCATCAAATTAATCGTTTGTATTAATTTATTTTAAAAATGTTAATACAAATATAAATGTGAGATATATTTATGTATATGTTTTTTCCCCCTGTCAACACAAAAAGAAAGTCAAAATATTTGTTTACGTTATGATTTGCATGATCATGATCCTTTATAGGCCACTTGCAAGCAGAGACGTGATGGAAGTATAAAGTTCAGGGTGAAGAGTTGTATACAGAGGTATAAATAAATTGTATGTATGTTGATTATCATGAAGAAACTTCTTTATATATATATATATAAATATATATACATATGTAAAATACATGATGCGTACAGTATTTGATTCTATTACTGAAGCTCTTAGCGAAAAGGATGAATATTGTTTGTTTTTTCAACCTATTGTTATGCATTTTGCACATTTAGATGAACAATAATATTACATGTACGTAGTCGGCTTCGTGCTATGCAAGGACAGCTTTGAACCACCGATCATCGACCTTGTCTCCATTGTGTTTCAGATTTACAAGCTATTATAGAAGGAAAAAATTTTGAAAAAAATAAATAAGGAGCTTAGGTTTTTTATATATATATATATATATATATATATTATATATATATATAATATATATATATATATCAGCTGTGCAAACATTAACTTTTTTTTATGAAACCATGGCTATACAGGGTGACATCAAAGAAAAAGAGCAGATTACATCTTTTGATTGTGCTTTGGATTTGTCAGTGCTTGAAGCAAAAATGGCTTCCGTTGTCAATTGCACTTTTTCTCTAGGGTCATGCAATAAAAAGCCTAAGACAAGAAAAAAAAAGAAGCAAAACTGTAACAAGCTCTTACATTTAAAAAATTCGGGAGCAAAATCTTACTGACATCAAACTAAAAAAAAAAAATACAAAGACTAAGTAGAAACAAATTCTAGAGACAATTTCCACTTTAATAGGCAGGTCAGGTTATGCTACATTTGACATTTAATGCTCCACATAGAGAATGTGCAACATGAGGTAAAGTGCAATCATGAGCTTCCGACTAACCTTATCGTATTACTTCTTTGCAAAGCTTTCATGTAGATATATTTGTTACTTGTCATTGTCCTTTGGTTGGCTGGTTTGATTTTAGACCAGTGACCATTAGCACTTGCTGTTCAGCATCAGGTCTTTTTGATCTTACCAGATATCTACTGGAGGTTTTTTTTCTTTTTCTTTTCTGGTTGACTTCTGACTTTCACTGGAATACTAACAACAATGTAAACAACAAAACATGTTCTAAAGCACAAACGTTGATGTGGATATAAGGAGTGTATGGACAGCGAGAGGACACTATAGACTCCACTGGGATGTGATGTGGACAGGAAACTGGTTGGTGTAGATGAAGTGGTGAACCTCCTGTAAATTATTTATTTTGTTTCTTTTGGTTACAATATGGCCCTGTAGATTCTGATTCACTGCATTAGTCTTTCAATAAAAAGGAAACAAGTGAGCGTGGCTACTGTTGTCTTCATTGGAGACTACGGTTCTCCTCATGTTAAAGAACGTGGTCAAAGTATTTCTTTGTTCCATTATATCCATCAGCACAAACATTCGATGGATTGAAATATTATCTTCTTTGTGGAAATAAGTCTTGATTTTGGAGGTCAACAGGGTTGGTCAAGAGAGGAATGCTGATGGCCTTTATATGAAACACAACCTAACATTGATAGAAAAAGAAGGATTTGGCTAGAAATACAGAAGCTGTCCTCATATTTTATCAAACCAAGCCTCTCAAAATTGGATGCTATAGTCCACACAAGGTTACTCATGAGTGGAATTGACACAGTGATGGTAATTGGCTCCGTTATCCCTGCAATTAGTCAACTCTCACCATGACACGACACGACTGTGAAACTTCAGGTGCAGGGGAACGTGCGCCTCTTCCGAGGAGCATGTGAGCTGCCCATCTCTGAGAGCATTATGTAACAAACTGCTTCTTGCTGGCAGAAGAGCACCAGAGGAGGTTTTTCTCTCACTCTGTCATCCTGTTTCTCCTTTTTTTTCTGCTTCCACTCCATCACTTTTCCCACCACTACAAGCACAGCTTTGAACGCAGACATATCAGACGCAGGTGTTGTAATCCTATACGATCCTTTTTTTACCGGCAATTTACACTGACGATATCCATTTGAATGCCGTTATTATCCCAAATCCCTCATGCAAAACCAACAGGTAGCTCTATGACTAAAACCATAAGACAATTTTGGCCAACTGGAAATATTATCATGCAGTGAGGCTTGATTGGTCGTAAGGATTAGTTTAGTTAGTAAAAGTGCCAAAATTCTCCAAAAATATACCTGTATTGATTTGTTGCTGTTCTAAGTCAACTTCCTTGATCATAGTGGCTGCTGATTTCAGAGGTGACATAAGGACCAAGTCAATTTACCCGTTTCTATTTTGAAAAACCAAAAGGAGTCAAAAAACTAAGAATTCCATACTGTGTAGCAACATTTCTGTTCTACTTTGGAAAAAATAAGTTCTGGCATGCACACATGAGTTTTCTGCCATGAAACGGATATTTACAGGGGCCTCTGGGCATGAATATCCAAGCCTGTGTGTATAGTCATATTACTTTGTAAACATATGGAGCAAAGGAAAACTACACATGTATCAATAAATCAGCAGTGGATTGTCAACTACAAAAGAATAAATAATATATGAACAGTGCACTACCCTTCATACTACACGAGCAAATGTGAAAATAAACAAAAGTAAGAGTCAGCAGCATTGTATGTGGTTAGTATATATGGAACAGTTAAGCTATAGATACAATATACAGTAGGTAGTCAGGAATGAAACCAGCAATAGAGTCCAACGGCACATGGATAAACAATATATCCACAATTGTGTAGATGTTATTGTCAGCAGCAGGTAGGAAGGATGGTCTTGCAGTACCACAAATTTGGGATGAGGGAATGGGTCACGAAATGGGCTGCTGAGTGCTTTGATGGTGTCCTGCATTGGGTGGGAGTTATTGTCCACCATTCCCCTCTCCCATATGCCTCCTGCACTTTAGCAGGGGACATGCCAGGACAGAGTTGACCTTCCTTATCAACCTGTCCAGTTTTTTTTCCTGAAAAATGCCCCAGCAGAGCGTTCTCTGTAAATAATTGCTACTATTGAGTCATAAAAAAATCCTCAGGAGGGCCCCCTGTCTGTCAAAGAACCTCCTCAGCAATTTGAGTCTGCGGCGGCTTTTTTTTTGTTCAGGGCCTGTGAGCCTGTAGACCAGTCAAGTTTATTGTTCAGGTGAACACCCTGGTAACACTCTCGGTGCCTGTCCTTCAAGTCCAAAGTTAGTCGTCTGTACTCTACATCGTCATCCGCTCAGTCTGAGGGTGATTATCATGTAAACTAGCCAGACTGTGAAGTCACAATCTCACAATAGCTTGCTCACAAACACATTTTCATTTTCAGAAAATGCATGCTCACAAAACATTTACTTGTTTTTTTTTCCCTTCCTTCTTTTGAGTTTTTACTTATTGTGTGGGCAGGCACCCCAGATGGCCCACTGCTTGTGCACAAGGAATCAAAAAGTTTCACAAAATTTCCATTTGTTCCACCAAGTTTGCCTTGCTTGCTGCTATTTTACAACATTCCTCCTTAATAAGCAATATTCTACTGAGTTTTAATCTCAAATTTTACTATGCATACATTCAAAGAGTAACATTGCTTAAATTCATTCCAAAAATGCATTTGTACAAATAAAGGGCATGTCCTGTTAGGCTACAAATTCCCAACCTTGCCAACACCTCCTGCGATTTGTATTTCCTCTTCATTTGCTCCTGCATGTTATTTAATTTTTGTGTAATTGGGACTGAGTTGTTTACTCAGCCACGTACCTGTCAGCTTATGTGATTTGGGCTGGAATGGCAATGAACAAATAAAAGCACAGACAGTCAAGAAAAGGACAATTGTAAGCAAGAGATAACTGCTTGAAGCTGATTTTAATGAAAAGAAATGTTTCTTGTGTGGATAAGGACAAGGTTATTCTTTTTTCCCATTTTTTGGTCTTTTTTTGCAGTTTTAAAAGGTGCGAAAACTACAATTTTAAACCCTTTATTGGGTGAATAAGCTTGGGTGCTCAAAATGGCTCAACTTTTCACTCATTAAGGCAGTCGAATCCTGTCCTTTCCCCAAGGGATTAGAAACAAAATAAGAATAAATGTAATAAAACAACGTTTTCTGATATATGTACAAATAAACCAGTAAGCGCAAGAAAATAATAGCACTGATAATAATATACTACGACGATTACTACTGCTACAATACCAGTAGTCCTACAATGATCATTTTGAAGATTCCCGTGAGGATTTTTTTGTCCTTGCCTGCTTGTGTGGGTTTCTCATCTTTCCTATACCAGCACCATTGTGTCCCTACATATTGGCATCCACACCAGAACAGATTCAAATCTCCAACTCCACCAATTTGTCCTTGTAATGGTCCAAGTGTGTGTGCGCATGCACGTTGACTACACAAAAGCCAGAACAAAGAACAATCTATTATCTGGCTTGCATCTGACAAGGATACAAACTCACATGTGCACACTTCCCACATCACTTCTTTGTGGATTCTCATCCTAATATAATCACTCAGCGGGGGACCTGCACTTAATGTTTAACAGTAATTCTAAGAATGGGACTTAACAAGTGTGCCCAGAGGAACTTTTGCATAAACAGTTGTTACTTTTACGGGACAATTTTGATCATTTCCAAAAGCCCCTAAGTGATTTGTGATTTGTAACCGTACTGGAACTATAGTATTGTGCTCACAAATTGGAATTTAGAGCACTTTCTGCAATAGAATGGCTCCATATATGACCTGGTGTGCACTGTATCTTTCATGCTTGTAGATTTATGCGACTGCAAAAGTACAAATCGACACCTTACAGATTTTAGGGTAGACTAGTTTGTAACAAAGAGGGGATTTTTCTCATTAGCCTAGACATTCAGGTTAGAAGTCTATAATATGGGCAAATCAATCTGAACAGACTTTGATTGCCTCACCAATTAGTGCTGATATATGATATATAGTTGGATCCAGTACTTAAAAAATACATTACTTGCATTCATTTTAATTTATTAGGCTTGATTTTCTTTGTAAAATCATTGTTTTCAATATGTACATAAAAGAAAAGAGAATTCTATTTTTCCTCTACATATTATAAAGTTAATTTGATAGCCATGAACTTTTGGAATCATTGTAAATATTAAATGTTTACATTTGTTTCGATAAAATACTCTATGCAATTTATTGCATTTAATCATAAAAAGGTGAAACCTGTGTATTTTCTTTATATTAATACAATTAATTTAACCAAAAATACATTAAATGCATTTGTTTCATCGTGCCACATTCACCCACGTATGAATAATCTGCATAAGCTTGTTTCACAGCAGTTTTACATTTAATAGGACACACGTGTGCAGAATATAATTTATTTTACAACTATAATATTATAATAATACTGAAGTGCATCATGTTGAATTAAATGGAAATCTTAAACTGTCAATGGTAACAACTGTGCTTGCAGAAACATAAAAACTAGCAGCAACCATGAATATCCAACAAACACTTAAATAATGCATCATTAATTAAAACATTTAACGGCTCGTTATCAGACATTGAACCATTACCGAACTATAAGTGTATGACCCCGGTTTGCATAGGCATCTCTAGAAGGATGTTTGCCAATCGTGTATATAACAAACATATCTGCGGCACACAACCCAGTTTTTGTAGCAACACAACCGGGCTGATGTGGAACAAATTCCAGCTGATAGGGCTTTCCGGTTCTTTTATGGTGAACAATGGCGCTGGCGTCCGTCAGCTGCCATAAGCTACTTGGCTATACAGTCAGCAAACAGCCTAATTCTTGCAGATCTTCATGCGATCAAACGCGAACAATAGACTTACATAGTTCAATGTGGGGCTGTTTGGAAGGACCTTTTGTCTGCATATATATTTTTTAACGGGAAATCCATATGCCGAATTAATATAATGGTAAAACAGAAATGAATAACCAGTAGTCTTGGGTTGGGGCCAGTGTGAATTCACTGATGACCACAGGTTGTCCACTGACCAAAGTCGGTTCAATTCCCAGCTTCAACTCTCCTCATGTCGAAGTGTCCTTGGGCAAGACACTGAAACTTAATTTGCTCTCAGCGAGACCTGGCAGCACCTTTCATGGCAGCAGTCGGCCATTGGTGTGTGAACATGTCTGAGTGGGTGAATGTGAAACTTTGTAAAGTGCTTTGGGCGCTGTTATATGTAGATAAAAGGCGATAAAAGTGCAGCTCATTTATCCTTTAACATACCCCAGAGGAGCTAGTGTAGATGAAGTGGCTGAGGAGAAGAACGTCTGGGCCCACAATCTGACCCCAGATAAATTTAAGACAATAGTTGGATGGCTGGATGGACGGACTTTTGGACATTAAACAGAACCAGTTGTTCCTCTAATTGTGTTTGTTTTTTGTTCCGATACACGTCACAATCACGAAGCCCACGCATCCACCGTTGACTTTGTGTTGACCACACCCATAAATTTCAAAATGATTATTTTCAAATAGATATTTAATTTTCAGAATTGTCACCACTAGCTGTTTTCTGAGCAGATAGGAGAGGCAAAATTACTCTTAAAATCACTCAGGTTAATTTTTTTCTGTGAAGCAAGACTTGGACTTTTGGTGACTTTGATTTTGAGCAAGGAAAAAATCCACAAATCTGTCCCGATGGACAGTATGCATAACAGTCCACTCAAGTTTCACCTGGTCATTGGCCTTCTTCTGTCTTGTGGTCATTTTGACCACAGTTTCACCCTGAAGGGATTCAAAAAGTTGAACCTTGTGTTCATTTTCCGCTTGTAAAACTATTTTTTTTTTCTTACCGTCTTTTGCCTTTTCTCATTCCCTTTCCCCAAAGTTCTCCGAGGCCTCGCGGATGTCCTTTGTCGAAACCAATTGCTGGCATGCGTGTGATCTAACAAGCTTGGAGGTTCAAAAGGCTACCAAGCTCCTTTCTGCTCAGCCACACATTGTCATTCAATCAAATCCTGTTACCGTGATATGCCCCGTTCAAAGCTCCCATTCTGAGAGGGGGAAAAAAAGCCACTGAAAGGGCACAAATTTGTATCCAATTGAATTAAAAGAGCTTCGATTTTTTTTTTTTTTTTTTTTTTTTTTTGAATGGGGTTGGGGCTTTGCTTTCACTTTTTGAGTTTGCCAATTAAAATACTTTCTGAGTTGGAAAAAATAGCATTGACCCTGTTTTTCCACTTTTGCAAAAGTGATTTCTTGACGACACGACGCTTTGTTAGGTGTAATCCAGATAAATACGTTTGCTGAAGAAGCTACAGAATACCATCCTCTTGGGACAAGTTGCTTCTCCAGTGACAATAGCGTAAATCAATTTAAAAAAAAAAAAAAAAAAAAAACCTTATCGGCCAAACACAGTTTGTGACTTTGGCTGAAGCATGGGATGCAACATTAATTGGACGTGCAGCTGACGTACACACTGCCTTCCTTTTGCTCAAGGAGAAAACAGATTTGAGGTGGGCATGCTTTTTCGATTCAGCTATTTTCTCCATTAAGCACACTTGCAGCCTTGTGTCTCCCATATGCACGCTTTGGCTCTCAATCTTGCGCCGTGTGTGGATGCCGGGCGGCACGCAAAGTGTGGCGGCAAACAGTAAATCAAGGCCTGATCGAGTCTGTGCAATGACTTGACATGCATCTCACATCAGCTCCCCGGGAGTTGCACGAGATGCTAAAGGCATCCATCAACACACAAATGCAAACAGCGGGGAGAGCAAATGGATCCTGAGCGGACCGCTAGCAAATGAAAACATATGGGTCCCCCTTCTTCGTTGTAGTGAACACCAGTTGTGGTTACAAAAGAATGTACTTTGCTGCGGGTTAACATCTGCGGTTTTAAATCTTTGTCACAACAGTTTTGCACAATAATTGAGGATGAGATGACTACAGTCAACAGGTCAAAACCAATCTGTTCTGTAAGATGGTCAGGTCAACTTCCTTTTTTCACCTAAAAAACATTGAAGCTAGAATTAGTGAATTACATCATAAAACATTTAATAGCAATGCAGTTACTGTTTTGGGGAATATTCTTAACCACTGTTAAGAGTAACACATAAAAACAATAAGCACTTGAGTCTTAAACCTAGTGCCAAAGTGCAAAGAAAAGATTACTCGTAACGCAGTTGCACTGCATAAATCTTAGTAATTAAAATTACAATACATTATTGCTCCAAATAAACCACAGATAGTGACTGACAAAATAATGCAATGATGTGTTTCCCTTGGTGACAATAAATCTATCCATTCACTTTTTGTGACGTTTTTGTTTGACACTAAGTTGTGATGTCCTTTTTTCCAATATCAATTAAGAGCCTTGGCTCAATAAATGCTGGGAAAGACGATTCTGACCAGCATGCCTTCTCCTGTCACACTTGCACTGAACTTAAGTCACCCCGTGAACTTTACATCTACTCAATGACTGTGACTTGAAACAGTCAAGAAACTAATCTTGGATAATAAACTGCATGCTATGCTATGCTATGCTATGCTATGCTACCATGTCTAAAGAAACAGCACTACTATTTGATCATGTGCAGCAGCTTGTTCTTGTCCACATCCATTTCTTTTTCAAATGTTGCAGTATTTATTAAAATGCAACATAAAACTAAGATGATTCAGTTTATGACTTGATGCAGTAATGTAATATTGTAATGTGTTGCTGCTGGATTCATGCATGTGGATGGAAAAAGAGAAAAAGTAGAAATTTTCTACAGACAACACAATCTGAGGGATGCTGTTGCACCTGTAATTTATTTTGGATTTCCAAGCAATTTTTCCCATTGGTCGAAGTTTTGCTGTCGTAAAACTTGCATTCCAATTTCAGATTGCCTAAGTGCACAGTTAACTTAAAGACTCCTAATGGAAAGATGTAAAAATAAAAACCATAAAACCAATAAGTATTTAAAGATGAGAGTGAAATGCAATTTCACATTGAAACTTTGTATATCGTACAAGTGTTTAAAAAAGGAAACCCCAAATAAAACATAAAATAATTCTATTTATTTTGAATGCAATAATGATAGCTCAACAGTCTTAAATGCCATGCATGTAAGAGATAAAATTAACTGTTCTGAAACCATAAGTCAAGCCACTTTTATTTTGATAAGCAATAAGATAGTCTCCTTGTTGTTGTTGGTGTTTTCGTTTTGTTTTTTTGTATGTGCAACTTTAAACTCAATTTCAATTAGTTCATGAGATAATATTTTTATGGATTCTGGCGATACGTTTTAAGTGACGACAATGTGACTGAAATACAGGTACGTACATGTAAATATAGAAGCTTTTGAGACTCTTTGAAAATATTCACACTTTAATTCTCACCCACATCCACTCTCATCAGCAGCGTTCTTCTTCTTTAACTATCACCCTATCTTTTTATGATTGAATAGATCTAGAAAAGTAGAACATACTTTAAAAACAACATCAAATGCTAATACTGGTTCTCTGTTCAGGGTGTCCATATATACCCAATCATTCAATGTGCGGGGGGTAAATCGCCAACTCTCATTTTTTTATGCGATGATCCTTTTGATTTAATGGAAGATATTTTTTCCCGATATTCTTTGTCAAATTCCAAATTGATCCACAAAATGAATCTAAAATTGCTGGGCATGTGTCACTGCGTCTCCCAATGGATGTCCCCACCCCCATTTCCATAACAAATCTCTGAAGCTTTTGGTGACAATTATTGAAGGTCTTTTTGAATTGACGTGACTCATTTAGAAAAAGACAAAAGATTCCAGTACACAGTGGACATCCACATTTAATCGCCATCATTGCCAAGATTTTATTACGTCCTAAATAATACTTACCTAAGTCCAACCTCTTTATTTTATTGTATTCGTGTGTGTGTGTGTGTGTGTGTGTGGTGTGTGTGTGTGTGTGTGTGTGTGTGTGTGTGTCTGTGTGTGTGTGTTTGCTTGGGTTACACCTTCGCATGCTCGTCGCTAATGCGGATGTACTCTGATTTGTAGTTGTTGACATTTGCAACACACCCTCAAGGCGAATCACTTTCCATTTCCCATCTTTGTTATTATTATTGTTGTTGTTATTATTATTTGGTCGTAATCCAGATTGTCTCATCTTGTGCTGTGAGTCTTCCCAGCATGTAACAAAGACGGACCAATAAGATCAATACATTTCTGGCCGGCCGGTTTGAAATGCTCAAAGTATTATTAATGGGCTGCTGCAGAGGAAATGCTCTGGAGAATGAGAGTGAAAGGATGAGATAGCGAGGCAGCACCTTCATTACTTATCAGCTCATCTCACCGCAGTCAATCCAGCAGGGGGGGGTGTTGCAATATTTGGATGATCACAGGCAAAACCTAATTATTAGGCATATGATCTCGTTTAAATGTATGCATATGCGGCAAACCCAAAACAGAGCTAGTATGCCTTTGGTACCTACAGTATTAGATGTCATGCAAACAGTATTGCTATGTCTACCAGTCACTCTACCCTAGAGTCTGAACTGTGCCATCAAAGCATATGCTGCACGTTTAGTTCCATATTTTTGCTCAAAATTAAACTCGGAAAATTCTAAGCTATGAATTTTTCATAAGTCGGTGTTTTGTCGAGAAGGGGAAAAGCTCCCTGTGACTGGGAAGCAATTAGATAAGTGAAGCGTGAGTTTAAAAAAAAAATGTCTCTCACTAACAGATGATGTCAACACAATCACATTTGGATGATCAACTTCCACTCAAGCAGACAGGCGTACTTTACCATTTCTAAGGCCCAAGGAGCCAAATGGTCAATGAAATTTTTCAATAAAGAAAACATTCTTTGCCTTGCAGAATTTTCTATCCACTGTGACTGGAACAACCTACCCCGGTTAACTTTGGGTGAGGTAGGGGAGGACATAGAACGCTTGCTAAGGAGTTGCAGGTTGCATATAGGCAAACATCAATATTCACACTCATATTCACCCCGATTGACAACATCAATTAACCTATCGTGCATGTCTTGGGGAGGGGAACCCAAACACACACACACACACACACAGAACATAGAGACTACATGCAGAAAGGCCTGAGCTGATATTCTAAAACAGAATCTCTAGTCTGAAAGAACATTAGAACAGTGAGGCAGACTTGCTAACCACCAGGCCATCATTTCCACCATTTCTATTATTTCCTATCGGTAAAACATCATCTAAATTCAAAGTTTTTAAATCTGTGGTGTCACAAAATTGACTCTGTTATGCCCAAAAGGTTCCACTACAGTTCAGCTTTAACATTATTTGCCATGGTAGCAACAATGTCCATACGACTAAAGTCTGTCCATTGGGGTGAGCGATGGAGATATATTAGTGGGTCAAACTAAAGTGAATTTGAGGTTAGACTCGAGCAAAAAACTTGAACAAAGACCCATTGAGAAGTCAAAGCATGCGCTGAGCCTCAAGTGCAGGTCCACGGTAGGTTAGCTTGTGATTGACAGACTATCAGATATGCCTCTGCTGGGGCACATCGGGACCAGCGCTATCTTGCCTTTACCCTTCTCAATCTACCTCTCGAGTGACTCCTCAGTGGACCGAGCCCGTTTCATACTGTCCGCTGCAGGCAAGCTTCAGAGCAGACGGTTAGGGAGTGAGACCAGACGGAGGGAGATATGGAGGAAGAGATCCAGGGTGTGGAACAAAACAGTATGGATGAAAAATCCAATTGAGATTTGAATGGCGGCCAGGAAAAGCCTCAAGAATTACTGAGCAAAAACCCATTATGTGCCTCACAGAAAGCAAACACCTCTAAATGTCACTAAATGAAATCATGCATCCAGTTCACATTACATGGTGTCTCCATCTTTAGCCCCTGAGTTTTCCAAACCACCACCAACATATGGCATGGTCTCGTCATGAAACTTGTTACAGACGAGATGAATCAATAAAAAAATAAATGTCATGGGTCATAGGGTTGCTGGAGTCTGTCCTAGCTAATTTTGGATGAGAAGCCGGATACACTCAGGAATGGTCAACAACTAATCTGAGGGCACTTATAGACAAATATTTACACTTTTGCTTTCAAATACCTAAGTCTCACACCACATAGCCAGAACCAGATTTTCACCTCAAACCTCAGAAATATTTGTATGTGGCATATTCCTCCCACTTGAGCTAATTCATGAAGACGCAGCATCCAAAAAAAATGCCATTTCATGGATGCCAAGGCTTTAAAAGCAAGCTGGGTCAAAACTAGGGCTAACCCGGCAGGATATTTCGGAGCAGCTGAGCTAAATGAGTAGGAGGGAGCATGTTATTTTAATTATCCCATTCACTGTGGTAATTTTAACAATAGTAAATATTAGGAGAGGTGCAGTATTACACCAAGAACACAAACCTACAGTATATCGTTAAGTTACCGCCTTTTTTTTAGTAACAGTCTGATCTCTTCTGAGTGACATTCAACTATCATACATATCTCAGTCATTAGCAGTGGTCAGAAAAACTAATTGAAACCCAAAAACCCTTCAAAGAAATGCTACATTTCTTTGGTCGAATTTAACTTATTGAATGTTAATGGTTCCTTTAATCATTTAATGATTTAATTCCCTCCGTTCATTTTCTGAACCACTCATCCTCATTCGGGTCACGGTTGTGCTCATGCCTACCCAAGCTGTATTCAGGCAAGAGGCGGGTTCTATCCTATACTCGTTGCCAGCCAATTCTAGCACACATACTGACAAACAACTCTTGATCACAAGGAATCTTATGTTTCGTTTAAGTATTGCAGCAACTGTTGTGTTAATATACCGCATTCAAAGTGTCTTCAGTGATCTCACCTCCTTGCAAGAAATTAACAATAAAGGATTTTGCTATTGTTCTACAGTGTTTATAACAATAATAGACAGTTTATTGTTATCTTCTGTCTGGGGCATTAAAACCTTTACTGTTTTACTTACAGTGCAAATGAAAGTGTTTACATTAAGTAGTAAGAAACATGTCATAATCACAACCCAGTGTAATCCATGGCTCTTGAATGTGTCGCATCAATAAGGTCCCTTCATTGTGAAACAGAAATAACAATCTCTAAAAAATATCTATTTGAGGCGGCACAGTGCCGCAGCTGGAAAGCGTTGGCCTCACAGTTCTGAGGACCCGGGTTCACTCCATATCCCTTTATGGAGTTTGGATGTTCTCCCCGTCCCAGCGTGGGTATTCGCTGGGCACTTCAGTTTACTCCCACAACGCAAAAAACATGCAACATTAATTGGACACTCTAAATTGCCCCGAGTTTTGATAGTGAGTGCAACTGCTTGTCTCTACGTGCCCTGCGGTTGGCTGGCAACCAGTTAGGGGTGTACCCTGCCTCCTGCCCGTTGACAGCTGGGATAGGCTCCAGCACTCCCTCCGACCCTCTTGAGGATAAGTGGCAAAGAAAATGGATGGATGGAAATCTATTTGAACTACAGGTATTTTAGATCATTCAAAAACCAAAAGGTAAGCTGGTGCTCTAAAAGAAAAATACACAATGTATAAAATAATAAAATTCCCAAATACTGTATTTTGTTTAAGGTGTTTTAGCCGTTGTTATGGGATGGTTTGGCTTCGACAACTTTGTTTTTTATGCTTGTTGGAAATAGATGTTAACCTTTTTGTGTTTAGTTTTCTGCCAAATGGTGCTAAGTTTACAATCCCTGAAATAAGAGAAGTTGAGCAATCCCTGCTGTTTTTCTCTGCAGCCAAAATATTTGGAGTGCGTAGTGGTACAAAGAAGTTACATAACCAGCTTGAAGTACATGATAAGTGGAGAAAAAGCATGTAAATCTGTGATTTGGTACCATATATGCATTAATTTATTTATGACAGTTACAGAAAAGTGTCAGTCACCATGGAGAAATCAACGATTTTCCTTTGATCTGCACTATTCTCACACAGCAGCCAGCAACAGCGACATGTATCTAAAAATAACTTAAAAATATATTGTTGCTCAGCCTTCACTGTCTGCAATCATGTGAGTCACAAAGCACTCTGCTGAACCATTAAAAACTTCCCATTCTCAAAAAGCTGTTTCCTTTATGACCCAGAATGACTCGGTTCTGGTCTGAAAGGGATGTTGAATGGCATCCTAATGGCAGACGAGTAAATAAATTAAATGGCTCCTTCTCTGGCGCTGTGCTTAAAAAGACTTTCAATCACAGCAACAAGAGCTGATACTCAGCGTGTCAGTAAAATGCTGTTTGAAGATCGTCGCTTGTGATAATCCTTGATTGTTGTATTGATTGTATTGCTGTAAGCATCTGGCTACAAAGTGTACTTGCTTTGAGGTAATTGGGTCTGCATTGCACAATGCATGTTCAAGGAAAACAAAACTGCACAATAACTATCTCGTGTATTTTGACAAAAATGAAAAAAACCAGCAGTAACAACAATATAAAGAATAATTGGATTCCAAAATCAGCTAAACCCCAACCCACTAAAATATAAAGAGAAACAGAATACTGTACATCCTGAACATCAATCACGTTCTGTGTTTGGATTCACCACATAAGCAGATCAACACACTCACTGGAAAATGTAATTCAACAACTTGCTGATGAAAAGTTGCCTCCTTGAGTGAAAATACTTTTTTTTTTTTTTGGGGGGGGGGGGGGCACTCATTCATAGAAAATCCCCAAAGCCACGGGGAGAATATGCAAACTCCACCCAGGCTGGCCCGGAATTTGAACCCAGATCCTGAGAACTGTGAGGCCGACGCTCTAATCAGTCGTACACTATGCCACAACAGTTTAAAATTTGATGTAACGTAAAATAAAGTCAGTTTACTACTACATTCATGTACTGTCTTTCGCAAAATTGTACTTTTTCCTGCTGTTTGTGAAAGCAAACCTTTGTTTGGTAAAAAGCACTGTGGCAATTATGTGCTTTGGCAACCATTCAAGGGCAATTTGATGACCACTTACATTTACATATGTTACCTTTACAATACAAATGTATTAAACAAATAAATGACTTTAATATTCTGGCATCTACATAATATTACCCCATATAACTCCTCTTACTACCTTCCCTGCTAATTGCACCACTATTGTTAGTTGGCATTCATATGTAATCCGTACTCTCCCCATCAGTGACTTTGGGCTCAGTTGCGGTTTATTTTCGATAAAGCCGAGACTCTTAGGAGCATGGCAACAATACAACATAAATGTTGAAGCTGAATGCAAAACCGGCAGTAATCTACCTTTGGGAGGGGGGGGATTATACATGCTTCACATCAAGCAGAGCAAATTTGACAAAAAGACACTATGAAAGCGGCCGGCTACATTTCAGCGCTAAACTTAGAGGATCGGTCAGCTGGCAACCACTTCACAGAGATCAGTTTTGTGCGCAGAAGTGCAGATCACTCTGAATGTTTATGTCCAAAAAACAAAAGGCATTTTTTAGCACAATTTGATCATGAAACATTAGGATTTCTTGGGCATTAAACGTTCTGTAAGTAGTAAGAATTAATATTTAGAGAAACATATCAAATTGCAAAAATGATTACGGAGTAATATTTCTTTGACCTTAAATACTAGCTAAGCTAATAAAAGTGAGTGACCAGAGGACCAAAAACTGATTAAGTAGCCATTACACCATCAGTGACTCTGACCTACATTTAAATTCTTTAAATTGTATGGTATTCTAATTGTAAATGGTTATTTTGCTGCAAGAACATCTAATCTGTCACGCACTGAACACGGCATGAAGTGCATGGAACCAAAGTGAACTTGCAAGAGGTCACAGTGTTCCAGATTTTAGAAAACACAGCATGCTATCTTGCAGGATCGAATTCAAGGAGATTTTTGGCAAGAAAATATTGTGTTAAGTAGGACAGAGTGCATCATATTAAAAGAAACGGAGGTGTTACTTTATATTAGTTTGATCGAGAGACCCTTAAAAACATGCATAATGTCACAATGTAATGCTAAAATTGTGGCGATAGATAGATAGATAGATAGATAGATAGATAGATAGATAGATAGATAGATAGATAGATAGATAGATAGATAGATAGATAGATAGATAGATAGATAGATAGATAGATAGATAGATAGATAGATAGATAGATAGATAGATAGATAGATAGATAGATAGATAGATAGATAGATAGATAGATAGATAGATAGATAGATAGATAGATAGATAGATAGATACCTCCAATGCCATTTTCATCCTTAGTAAATGAAATGTATAAATGCATGATAAAGTTAACTGTCAATACATTGTCGTAGTAGGCAAAGTCTCAGCAATTGAATTGGCTACTGCCTAATCAAGCCATAGGGATGAAAAGTCAAAACTTCATCAACATTTGCATAATATTTGAATATGATTCATCTGAAATTATACTGTAATCATAATCACTGAAGCAAAATTATACAAAAATATATCCCCAGTGAGCGTAAATAACGCCATGGAATCACAACCAGTAATCACATGACTTTAAATTACTTCAAGCAAAAACCGCTAGAACCATGGTGTCAAACTCAAGGCCTGGGGGCCTGATCGGGCCCTCCATATCATTTCATGTGGTCCAGGAAATAAAGTCATTGTCATCTTCAGTGATTCTTGCTAAAACATTTTATATTGTCATATGTCAACGATGTAAAAAATAATAATGTTGAAGTATTAGAAGTATTTTTATGATAACTTGAAAAATAGTTGAACAAGCTATCATGCTTGACTTCAATTAGGTGTGGATGTCTAATGACACAATAAGGCGATTAACCATTTATATGATTTGACAGTCATGATTGGCCGCTGAGGGAAATCACAACTGCAATGTGGCCTGTGAGAAAAATTAGTTTGGAACTGGGAGGGCTAAAAAAGGGATTCCTACATTATGATGTGATGCATTAGATTGTTAATTCGTGATTCTTGGGTATCTTAGCACTATCCCTCAAGCAATTTTTTACAAATGCTGCAATGTATCACCTCCATAAAATGTCTCACTTGGTCCTATATATCGTGTGTATGTTGAAATCCATCTGTCCAGTTACTCTTTTTAATAAATAAAAGTGAAGCGCAAACGGAATAGATCTCATCCTCGGTGAATAAAAATCATTTTAAAAAGTCTCGTTTTCTCCTCCACTGTTTTTTCTGGTTTCAGCTTGTAAGATTACCTCACGCCACATTGAATGCCAGGCCCCTTCTCGTATCCAGCACTGCTTACAGTAGATCATTGTGCTGCCACAGCTTGACGGTAACAAAGTAGGGCTGTGACAGCATATGTGGGGGCTGCAAAATTGGGCTTATAGTGAAGCTGGGCATCTGTGTAATCAGTGGCATTAATATAGATCACTGATAGGCTATGCTTCCCACCAAGCCATCGCTCACTGATTTTATCCAAAGATGGCACGTCATATCATCCCATCCAGAATTTGCATCTGCCATTCTGTCTGTCCAAGCAATACATTTTGTGAACGATTAATATTGGGAGTTTTTTGGCAGACGAGCTAGAAAATGAGCCATGGTAATAGCAAAGCTGTCACTACCCACAATGCACCTAATCAGTTTGATTAAAGAATGAAAAGCCTAGATGATTTGGATCAGACCTTCTGTCATTTATATTTATGCATACCAAAGCCAGATGCTTTTGTTTACTTGGGATATATTAATGAGGTTTGACTACTATTAATCAGGCATCCTTGTGGAGTTACAAAAAAGCCCCTCTGCTGTTTGCCTGTGTCTTGAACCCACCCAAAAAAAGCTTCATGGAGGTAAGTGAGTGTATGAGAGCACAGGTGCACCTTTAATATGAGGATGTGCCAATTTGGCTCATATGTGGCCCGTGAGTATTGAAGCAAAGAAATTGAATTTGACATTTCTCTCTGTCTCTCTTGCTGTCTGTGTCGGTGCATCAGACTAACAACAAATAAAATGAGCAACAGACTGTTGGAATGATGTTAGCTGTATGCCCTGCATTGTCAGAATGTGTGTTTGCTTTTATTAAAAATAAACAACTAATGCATGGTAGTAATAAAAAAAATAATTCTGGAAATGTAGTAAGCAGCAATAAATGAAAAAGTAATATTATGGATAATAAAGTTACATTTTATTCAGAAAAAAGTAATAATGATTGATATTACAGTCAAAATTAAATTTTTTATATAGAATTTTTAATTCTACTTCTGTTTTTTTTATCTTTAGAGCATTTACATAATTGCTTAAAATTTCCAATAATAATACCAAAAATATTCTAACGCCGATGTTCCAGAGGACTTGGTATTTGGGCCGTGAGCTACGGCGGCAGGCCATCCAGAAATCCCCAAGTTTCTCGAACCCTGTCACCATCACTGCTTTGTGCTGCTTGGCTCCGGGCGAGCCTGCCGCACTTCCGTCACAAAGCCAGGGCAATGTGTATGTCCACTAGGTCATGTTTTTCTTCTTCTTCTTCTTCTCATTTCAACTGCACGTACTCCTTTTAATACAGTGCTCTCTAGTGATCAAACTGAGTCACCACATAACTGAAATATCTTGTGTTTATTGTTGTTGCAATACTGTTAGAAAAGATCATGGCCTCACCATTGTTTTATAAACTTTGCACTTCATCCTAGCAGAGACTCTTCTGTCACATAACACACCAGACACCTTCTGCCAGCTGTTCCAAACTGCTTGAACCTGTTTCTTCACTTCCTTACTACACTCACCATTGCTCTGTATTGGTGACCCCAAGTATTTGAAGTCATCCACCTTCGCTATCTCTTCTCAGGCTTCTTAGTCTCACTCTTCCCCCTCCACAACTCTGATTCACACACATATATTCGGCTAATCTTCATTCCTCTCTTTTTCAGTGCATACCTCCATCGTTCTAACTGTTTCTCTGCCTCTTCTCTGCTTTCACTGCAGATCACAATATCATCTGTGAACATTATGGTCCAAGGGGATTCCAGTCTAACCTCATCTGTCAGCATATCCATTAGGACAGTGAACAGGAAGAGGCTCAAAGCTGATCCCTGATGCAATCTCACCTTCACCTTACATTCTTCTGTTATGTCAATGGCACAACTCACAGCTGTTCTGCTGCCCTCATACATGTCCTGTACTATTCTAACATATTTCTCCACCACAGCAGACTTCCGCATGCAGTACCACAGTCCCTCTCTTGGTACTCTGTCATAGGCTTTCCCGAGATCCACAAAGACACGATGTAGCTCCTCCTGACATTCTCTGTATTTTTCAATTAGCCCCTCAAGGCAAATAAAGCATTTGTGGTACTCTTTCTAGGCATGAAACCATACTGTTGCTCGCAGATACTTACTTCTGTCCTGAGTTTAGCCTCTCTTTCCTATATAATTATTGTGTGTCTCGTCAACGTTATTCCTCTGTCGTTCGCACAGATCACCTTTGTTCCTAAAAATGAGAACTACACACTTTTCTTCCATTCTTCAGGCATCTTCTCACCCGCATTAAAGCGTGTCCTCTATGTATAAAAAGTGCTGTATTTTATATTCAATCTTGCAAGATGTGACTCTTCATACTTTATTTACAGGGAGAGCGTTAGTTTACTTTGAGCGGTGCTGCATGTTTAATGAAGCATCTGTTGGGCACTTTAAGATGATTTACCTCCCCTCATTTGCAACCAATAAACACGTGGCTGTGGTTCATATCAAACGCAACCTAATCTCCCATACATGACACTTATTGAACTGTAGGTGGCGACAGCTACAGTTATGTTGGTATTCCCATTTCCAATGCTTTAAAAAATTGCGCAATTTTGATTAAATGAGTTTGTGTGGTACACTTGGAATGAACAAAGCCGCTGCCTCGTGGGACAATAAAAGCAATTGTGTGTTATGTGAACTGCATGTACACATAGAACAATAAATGTTGCAATTGGAAATTAGGCTAACACACTGTGCTAAGACAACTAACCCAACACCTGCTTGTTCAGCATGCACCTGCGTCTCTTTGGTGGCTTTTTTTTTTTTTAGCTTTCTGCTTTCAGGTTTTTCTCTACTAGGAAAAAAAATGTAAGTTATCTAGTACAAAATTTATTCTCTTAAGGAAAGCGTTACCATTATTTTTATCAACTTATGAGCACACCATTCATTCATCTTCCATTCTCCTTATCCTATATGCTATATATTTCCTTACTTCCCTGCTCAATATTTGATATTCTATCATTCCATCCATGTAAACATTCCATAATTATAGCGGTAAAGTTCTTTTTTTAATATCACAAATACCTCCTGCCATAAAACACTTCCTCAAGAGGTACTGTAGAAGTGGAAGTACATTTAATTAAAATGGCAGGAATAGGTAATATAATGTGTAATAATTTGTTCCAGAGCTGCAAGACTTTTTCCAAGTTGTTGAAAGTGCATTTATACCTAAATGTAGTCATCTACATTTACATCCATCCCAACTGTTCTGATCAACCTAATCAACTGAAAAATGATTTCAAAAGCGATGTTTCAGAAAACAATGAGGTTACATGTAGTAAATATACAATGACCACAGTTACCTAGACCCATATAATTGTTATAAAATTCATAAACATGTCGATGTACTACATAAAACATAGTAACAAAAAAAAAAAAAAAAAAAAAAACATCCCACTGTTTGTAAATGCACCAAGCTGGCTTTTCGCCCTAATTGGAACAACAAGATGAAGTGCATTACAACACCAATCAAATCACATAGCAAATTTGCTTTGTAAAAAAAGATCACTTGAGCATTATGTGAGTATTCTTAACTTCATAAAGGAAAACAAATTGTACCTAAAGAGATTGTGCTGGTGTACATATGTGTCATTCCAATGATGGAAAAGAGATAAAAAATTTGTTGATGAACAAAAAACTTGGATCATACTGCAAAGTAGCTGTAACTTAGCAACAGCAATTGCACACGTGCCTCTGTCCTGGCTGCTCAGTACATGTACAACAAGATTGGTGAGTTTATGTTGAGACATTGGTGCTTTAATTGAGTTTAAGTTTTGCTACCTGTGCAGAGCTTTGGCACAATCAACCACAGGATCTTTAAATCTCTGCATTGTCTATATTCAACATTGTTCATATTTACATAATCTCTCCATCAATAAACTATATGCATGCATTTAACTGCTGTAAAAAGATGCCAGCCATGAAGAAAACAACATTTAACCAATTTCAGCTTTGAACAATCATCAAATCATTGTCATGCTCATTAGCGCAGAATACACAAGAAGTTAGCTTGCTTGTTTTCCCGGTCTGGTCACTTGACCTTTTGCATATAGCCAGCAGATTGCTGGCCATACGTTCCGCAAATAATAATAATAATAATAAAAGAATGACTAGTGGACCACCGTTATTACTGTGTTATTATAATGAAAGAAAAAAAACGCAACTGTCCCTGGTTCTTAGTGGCAATACCACGGGTAACATGTGCCGCTGAGGAAACTGTCCATGGTGCTGAATACGCATAAACTCATTCAGCGTGTTCAGACTCCCCAATCCTGATCTAATGCTCTCGAGAACCATGTATGGCCCACTTGGTTGCATGTTTCTCACCTTTGAACAAGCGGTGTTAATACAAGAATATGATCTGGTTAGATCGAAGAGTGAGATTTGTCAGTGCAATATCAAGGGCTTTCGCCATTTTCAATCAACCCAGGTATATATTATTATTATTATTATTTCTTGTTGCATGGGGCTAATGACGCTGTGGATGGAGAGTGTGTGTGTGGTGAAATCACGCGCGTGTTGATCCGCGCTGCAGCAACGTGCCTCGGTTCCGCTTTCCCACCCCGCAGCCTTCTTCACAATTTGCATTCACGCCCAGGCTGCTTTCACATCCCACGAGGTGTGTAATTCTAGGGCCCTGCTCGACCATCACGCCGAATAGGGAGGTTTTTTTTTTTTTCTTTTTAAGGCAGGGAGTTTTAGACTCGCTTTTTCTTAACCCTTCTATTTTGTTTGCTTAGAACGATCTCTTGCCTGGCTGCGCTACTCGCGTGAAAAAAGAAAAAAAAAAACCCTGCGCGATGCATCGTGGGCTGGGAACCAACTAAACAAGACGGACATCTGCGCCAGGCTAGGAGACGAGGATGACGACCGCGGCGGCTTCAACAAATTTAGCCTGCAGGTGCTCGACGGCCATGGCGAAAGCTTCTTCCCTCGCCCCTAAGCTCTTCCTCTGGCTCTTCATCGTCGTCAACCTCCCCACCAGGTAAGCGAGATCCCCTCCGAAACTGTTATTGTGTCCTCTCACAGTAAGCTAGCTTTAGCCTCCGCCTAGCCGACGAAGCTACCACCAAATTTTGCTAAATGACACGTCGTCGTTCTCGTTCGTGTCGTGTTCGTCTCTCGTAACACACCCACACACTGTCCGATAATGTGTTATATGTGTGTGATTATGACTTTAGAAGAGTGGGAAGGGAGCTATTAGCGCTCTCCTGGAGCGTTATAATTAATATTTAAGGGCTATTTTGCATGATTTTTGGCTGTTGTAATAATAGCCCAGGCGAGCTAAAGTGATGCTACATATAGTGTGCGCTAAGCCGTTTGTAAGGATCAAGTGTATTTAAGTCACAGAGCCAGGGCTCTTAACGTTCATACAGCAGTGTGTGATGACGGCGACAGCAGAAGCGAGCAGATTGTGGACGACTTTTGGAATAAAAGTATATTTTTCTTTTTCAAAATGGCAGACGGTTCCATAGAGAAGTAAAGGCACAGCACATATGCGCAAATCTTTTTTGCCGCGCGTACTATGGATGTACTGCACGCCTTTCCATTACTGCTGTGCCTGTTAGAACATTATTTATGATTATGGTTAAGCTGGAGAACGACAGAACGGATGGTTAGTCGTCTGTTCCCAGGTGGATACAGATAAGGGGGGAGGAAAATTGAGTCATATACACGCACAGGTCACCTAATGAAGTACACTTGAACGATACATTCATTACAAAAGCTGTCTAAAAGATTGCCTCCATGATCTATCTGTAGTGAAATGCACTCTAATGCCCCATTATGTCTTTCTATTTGTCATTTATTACACTGTGCTGTATACATACACACACTAGAAACAGCTTTGTTATACTGAAACAAATATTTGTCATTTATTACACTGTGCTGTATACATACAAACGCTAGAAACAGCTTTGTTATACTGAAACAAATACAATACAGCAATTCCTCAAATAGTGGCCTCCACTCATGTAGCCACGTCATGAAGAAATAAATCCCACACCTCAAATACATGTCACATGATACCCGTATAGACTAATAGTTTGACTCACACATAAATTAGGGTTACGTTGCCACGGTGGAAACAGAACTGTCATGAACCACCTGTAATTACCTTTATGGCTACACTTCCAGCACACAGCATGCATCATACATATGGTTATTAGTGTGTTTCAGTTAACATACTGAGCTAGATTGGACTTTAAATGACTGAAGGTAAAGTATATTCAACACTAATAAATACACAGGGTCCTCAGTTTATAGCAGAGTTCTTTTCCTATGGCAGCGATGTCACCTGACTTAGATTGAAAGTCAGATCATGTCCAAGTCTTACCACTAACATATGCAAACAAAATAGTGAAGTGGGAATTATAGTACATATTCATTCTAAAACAAATTTAGGCCATGAATATTAAACAGGCCCATGAAAAGCAGCGAGTAAAGTGGTAAGTGAACACCCCTTCTTGTGCCCCATGGTGACGTATTACAGCGCTCCCGTCCTCATTCATGGCGCTGTCTTCGTCACCTCAGTATGTTGGGATCATTGAAATCCAATTAACCCCCGTAAGCAACATTTCCAACAATCAGTTCAACCACCGCAGACTTCAAATTATACTCTGCAAAATGGATGATGAGCTCTTCGGGAGGCGACGGAAGCAAGTAGTACTGAGCGCCTACCAGCAATCACAGAATTTTGTGAGCTCCGTTCCCCGCTGTACTTCATGTGCACAGTGTGGCAGAGCTGCCAACCATTAAAAATTCACGTCCGGAACAATTTATCCAAATTTACACAGTTAATAAGACACAGTTGCTGCCTGAAACAAAGTATCAGTATATGATGTGGAATCATCATCAATATTTTTCTATTGCTTCATTTCCTTTTGCTGATTTTGCTTTCAAACCTGGTAACAGAAAAGTCAAATTAACTTAATCAGATCTCAACATCAAAGCTCTATTATTATACAGGAAAAATTATTTAGATTTTTGTAATTGCATGTAATGATAGCTTAACAATTAGCCTGACTTTGACATGGTCTTCGCCTATCCACCATTGTTTTGCCTTTGTGGCATTTGGAAGAAGCATGGCTAGAAGTGTAGCTTAGTCACTACTATGGAGGAGAGTATTAGTGATTTACAATGCATTGACGTCGAACACAAAGACAATTTTCTCCTCTACAGCTTGGCGACCAGGGGGCGTAATAAAATGACTAGCACCGAGTAACTTTTCAATGTGGTTGTGCTGGTAATGTCAAGCTTTGGATGTTTTTTTTTTTTTTTTTTTAATCTCTGGGACAATCAGTGTTACAGCTAATGAATGAACGTTTAGTTGTTTGTGTAAGAAAATGCGGCCTTCCATAATATTTGACAGCTCTGGTGACAAATATGAAGAATGTTTGGTGATGCTGTAATGAACACACACAATTTCACAATCATAATGATTCGTTTTGTTTCATGTTGTTTTGTGATTTCTGTTTTATTCTGTTAGTGTTTTCAGAGTGTGATAAGTTGTGACTCTAAGAAGCTTTATATTTGAGTAAAATGTGTGGAATTGTGATGTTGTGTGAAGTTCGTTTCATCACAATTGCAAGACGTAATGGACATTGTGAGTATTCAATTGTAAATACTTATAATCTTACTCAGTTTCAAAAAGGGGTATTAGTGTATCCCTACAAAAGGATATTTAACACAGTTATAGATATTGTGTATGGCCTCACATAGTGGCTTCTGTTGTCATAGACAACCCAATTAAATCTTGGGTGGATTATCCACCACACTAACACAGTAGTTAATATATAATTATAGTAAATATTTGAATGAAAAATACTGAAAAATCCTTTCAGCGCATGAATATAAAACAGTCCCATGAACAACAGTAGGGTAGTGACTGAGAATGTGAGGAGTCAGGACCATCGTTAAACTGAGGACCCTCAATTTTGTAAGAGGTGTTTAAATTTTGCTTTGCAGCGGCACACAAACTTCATTGCATCATACTGAGAGAAGTTTGTCAATCAAAGATGTGCATTGTTTCCTTTGTAAGGGAAGATTTTCATTGGATTTCATTAGCTTGTGCAGGCGTATCAAATGCTGTGGCCCGTGGGCGTGGAGCAACCATTGTGCCAATCACATCCTTGGTGTTGTTTATCTTTGAGTTGAGTTGTGCTTTTCTACAGCAATTACGAACCATTGCAATGTTTAGTGACTGTACTAGTTAACAAGTTAATCATTCTAGTGTAAGTCACTATTTCCATGTTATCAAACAGCATGTGTGTTTTCAGTAACAGCATTGAAAATGTGAATCTGTGATTTACTGCATGAGATGCTTACATAAGACATCTTTCTCAAGACCCCGGAGTCTACTTTCACTAATATGTTTCTTTGTGACTCATAGGCAGTTACTATGTATTGTGATGCCTGACAGTGATGTCATCGCACAGCACAAAACTCCACAATGGCCATCCCACATGGAGTACTGTTCCATAGCAAAGTGACCACATGGTCCAGTTTGCGAATGCATGAGATCCTTTTGTGACAGAGATACAAAAGAAGGCATCATATGTGGTGCTGTGCCTTTATTGTTGTCCGGAAATATTCTAGAAACTGTCATCAACCTCAAGAAAAGAGTACTTCAAACATCTGTTCTGGGTGACTTGACATTTATTTGCATTAAAATCTATTAGTCATAGTTGCAAATAAGGGAAATGTATTCAATCTGTTATAGCGTGCAACTTTAGAGTTGTGTATTTAAAAACAATACTAATAATATGCTGTATGACCAAAGGGAAATTTTGTACTTAGCACAATCTAGTATGTACTTTAGGATTTCAAACACAAGTCAAACACAATCTGTATCAACTGTCGCGGTAGTGACAATTTTAAGTAATGTTTATTAACAATCCAAATTGTGATAACAGTGTAAAGCAAAGTTAACCACTGTATAATAATATAAAACCATCTTATCACTTACTGTTACTTGGATAACTGTGGCTATTGTAGAGCTAATACAAAGCACTCAATGAAAACGATTACCATTTTAGTCCATTTTAAAAAGAACGAAGGTGGGATAACATATCACTGTCCTGTCAGTTTTATTTTAGAACAAATATACCTGGTGTTACATTCAACGTTTTTGTGATCAGTGAGTAATCAAGTGCAAGAAGTGCTACTGTGGCTAAAAAACATGTCAGTGCATCCCTTGTAATTATGGTGTAGTCTTATTCATTCTCTTGAATGAGAAACCCAAAATTGGTCTTTTATCCTCATTTGAAAAGTGGTGTCAAGATGCACAATTTTGAAACAATTCTAATGTCTTCATAACGATCACCACTATTGTTATGTCTCAATACGTAGATGTCAGCTTTCCCCTTTCTTCCGCTTCTCAATGTTGAGCATTTGATTGGACCAAAAGCTGGCTGACAGCTTCATTTTTAGAGAGTCTGTTGTATTCATCACCAAGGTATTGAGGTCAGAGTCATTTCAGATTTGAGGGTTAGAGGTGGCTATGGCGATGATGACCGGCGTGTACTCACCCGAGTTGGCATGGGGGTCAAGTCAAAGTGAGACAAGAGGAGGCGATTGCACGTCGCATGCTTTGGTTTCTCACTTGTGCCGGTCCCTGCTGTGTCTGCCCCTCTTAGTTCTGTCTTTGAGATTAGGAGAAGGTGCAAATGCAAAAACTGTATATCTCTCTTTGGTAAACCATTTAGCTAGACTATATATAATTTTATGCTCCACCAATGGAACAAAAGTCTGAAATTCTATAAAAGTAAAAAGTAAAAGTGCTCACACTTCATCTCCTAAGTACTGCCTGCCTGGTATCTGTGGATTTAATTTTGGCTGTGTGGTAGCAGGCCTCAGCATTTCCAAAAGATCAAGTTTGAATTTCTACAGTGCAAAGTCAAACACAATCCATTCCGTGATCGTGGTTAATGTCTCAATTATTTGAGTGTAAAAAAGCTGTTAAATAATTTGTTCAAAGCTCAAATTGTCACCTTCTTAAAAACTTTTAGATGTTCAATTAGTGTTGAACTTTTTACAAACCACAGAAAAGTTAAGCACTGCATATCAAAAATAACAATATGAAGCAAAATACACGTAACGGAGAGTAATGGACAGTATAAACGTGCACGCTGTTCGGGAGTTGTAAGTTTTGTACGGATTTTTCCCCGTTTCTTGTAGTGTAGTCCTACATCACTACAAAATATAGAATAAAACTCGCTCCTATTCTTGATATGCCCTTGTTTTGCATTTCATTTTGTTTTGCAGGTGCACCCAATAAAGTGTTGTATGCATGTGATCTGGTTTAACTGAACCCATAAATAGCCAAGCTTTCCCTGCCAGAGGTCAGTTAAAAGTATGATGGCACTGACTCACTTGAAGTGATCTCTTTGTCAACTTGTGCATGCTCACTCAAGTAACATCAGATGGATTTAGATTTTTGTTTGTAACTAAAAAGTGACAAATGGCATCGTGTAGGAGGACTGTGGTCACAATGTGACATCCAAAGCGGGGGCCGTTGTTTTGCTGTATGGGCGTAGAACTAATTTCATGTTGAGCAGTGATAAGTACAATAGTTCATTCGAGGTTGGGTCGTTTGATAGCCACTGTGCAACTGAAATGGATAAACATGTGCTTGTATTTTCTCGCTAATGACTTTAATATAGATGCTGATGTAAGACACTGATATCATGATGATTTACTGATCCCAAACATGGCATTCACTTTGATTGAGATTAGATTTTTGTGGTTTTAGGTGCCACATCCACAGCAAATGCACTTTCTTTCAGGTGTACGACGAGAAGTAGAGGATGCTTTTAACGTGATATTTCGCTGTTCATTGAATACAAACACGGGCGTACGTATACATGCGTATGCATGAAAAGCAAACTTTGGCTAACTGGCGTCTCAACGGACCTTCAGGTACTCAATTAGCAGTCAAGACCACAGCTCCGCTTGTGCCAAACAACACATGGCTCTTCCTTTTGATGTACTTACATTTGAAGCTATTCCATATACACTGAGATAAACTTGTGCTCATGTCAAGCTTCCCTGTAGATGTACACCATGCTTCAGAATTGAACTCACAATACTGGACTTGAAAACAAACGCCAGTAAAGTCACACAAAAGTTCAGAGTTTGTACCACATATGAGACATCGTTTCGATATGTATGAATGGGTTTTGCGTTTTCTTGTTGTTGCACTCATTCCTAAAAAGAGACATTCTTAAAAAAGGGGTGCCGAAAGCATAACATGAGATAAAAATAACAAGTCAAATTATTTACAGTACAGAATAAGATGACAATAAATAAAGCATTACATAAAAAATAAAGTACTGTACATCTGATAAATCATAACAAAACAATGTAAAAATTACACTAAAACTCGCTTATTTTATAAGATGTTTGAACAATTTGGAGCAAGTTACTAACTGTGGTAACTCTTTTTTTTTAATTGTCTTACATAAATAATTATCTGACTATCTTACTTATTTTTGCACTTTACAAATCTAAACATAGGCTGCTAGACCATTCCTTTATGTAACTGGACTAGACATTTTCAAAAGGGTCCAACTGGGTAATATAATGAAGATTTAATGTATGGACCTGGGTGTCCTAGTGGAAATGGATGGCACATGATGGCTCTTAATGCAATCCAAGGAAAAGTGCAGGTCAAAATGTTATTCCTGGCTCTCAGCCTCGGAACATGAGAATGCCATCAGATCTTTTCCCCTGCCCCCCTTTTTACATACTTTATTATTTCAGCCATATTTCTTCTCATCGCCCCCAAAGGCTTGCAAAGCGGAAGCTCAGAGCTTCTTCAAGGATGCTCTTGTGTGCTACTGGCCATCTCCTCTCCTCTTACTGGAGATGCAACATCTCTGCACTATACTGAAATTCTATTTATGTGACATCTGTGTTTGTGTGTGTGTGTGTGTGTGTGTGTGTTTGTCAATGCCCACATTTTTCCGTTCTTCCCTTGCTATTGTTTGTTTCATGGTTAAGAGCTATTGAGAAGTTATTACCTATTCATTCAGCAAGGTGAAGAGGTGTATTGGAGAAAAAGTGTTTTCTGTAGGACTTCCATGAGCCTGGAATGTCACAAAGTATCTTTAGGATATGATTAAGATTTCAGTCACATATACCGATAGACTCATTATCATGTCCTCTTTGCAGCTCTTTTCAGACTGATGACGACGACGAGGTGTCCAACAAGACATGGGTGCTGACCCCAAAGGTGTACGAGAGTGATGTCACGCATATACTTAATGGTCTACTAGACGGATACGACAACAAACTGAGGCCCGACATTGGAGGTATAGTTATTTTTTGGCAGAACCATCCATCCATGCATTTTCCAAGCCGCTCATCCTTACAAGGGTCGCAAGAGTACTGGAGCCTATCCTAGCCGTCATCAGGCAGGAGGCAGGGTACAGCCTGAACTGTTTGCCAGCCAATCACTGGGCACATGGAGACAGAAACGGTCGCACACACAATCACAGGCACAGGGAGAATATGCAAACTCCACATAAGGGGGCCCGGGATTTGAACCCCGGTCCTCAGAACTGTGAGGCCAACCCTCTAACCAGTTGTTCCACTCATCCACCATGGCAGTTACAAAAGCGGAACTAAAATACTATTGCGGAAAACTGATTGGGCATATTCGCCTGTATCACGCCCTAACATAACTTGAAGTTATAGGGTTAGGGTTAAGTATTGCTGCGTTCTATTTTTATTCATCCATTCATTTTCTTTGCCGCTGATCCTCGCTGGGGTCGTGGGGAGTGCTAGAGCCTATACCAGCTGTCAACGGGCAGGAGGCAGGGTACACCCTGAACTGGTTGCCACCCAATCACAGAGCACATTGAGACAAACTTTAGTGTCCAATTAATGTTGCATATTTTTGGATGTGGGAGGAAACCCGAGTGTCCAGAGAAAACCCATGCAGGCACGGGAAGAACATGCAAACTCGACATAGGCGGGGCAGGGATTGAACCCAGGTCCTCAGAACTATGAGGCCAACGCTTTACCAGCTGACTCACCGTGCCACCCTTTATTTTTGTAATTTTTTTTTTTTTTTAGAAAATGGATGAAGCACTTCTTTATAAATGCTGTGGCTAGCAATAAATGTCATGGGAACCAAGTAGAGACTTACATAGTTTTTTTTAGGATATCATCAACTTATCAGTATCATAAAATTAAAAAAGAATGAGATTTTTTTAATTTTTATTTTGTATCAACCACTCCTAAAGGCAAGTAGAACATTGATGGGGCCCATATAGCTTGAGGAAATGGCCTCCCATATACTACTATGTACTTCTTTGGCTTGTTGCTGGACTGCATACACAACAAATGTGTAAATTTCCTTTTGATAGCTTGTGTGCAAATGTACAAATTGTATATTATCAACAGCAGTGCGAATAAATGAATGGATTGCCCCACATTAACCTCCAGAAGTGATACCTTAAGGTATTAACATGTAGATTTGCCTAATAAATCTTTGGTCTCTATGACATGGCAGAAATATGATGCCATTTGTCATTCTGTAGGAGCTGTCCAAACAGTGTTGTAGATGAATGCTAATGAGCTAGTATGGGAAGACACTCTCAAATCTAGTGCATATAAAAGTACAAGAATATATCTTTGAAAAACAAGGAATTCAAGCATTTTATGCATGACGCCACAATCAAACAAACTCAATAAAATATTAGCTATGTCAGGTTTTAGGAATCCAGGGAGGCTCGTTTTATACAATTTGTTGTGCAAATTGATCACAGGTCAAGCCGAAAGACTAAGGTGGTCAATATTTTGGCCGTTCGTGGTCAAAATGAAACACACAACTCTATCTACGGCTCTGGTCACAATGCAGGTTAATAAGTCCCCCCCACCCCCCACCCCCAATGTCAATCCTAACAGTCCAAATCAAATATATATTTCATGTCCTACCCATGCTTCTTTCAATGCAGATATTAATCGGTAGGTATCCGATGCAATGCAGTATTACCGATCACGGGGTGCGCACCCAAACTGTACGTCATCAAACAGCGACAAACATCCCAATTGTTCAACAAAACAGACACAAACCAAAACGGCAATAGAATCCAAAGGAGCAGAAAACAGCAAGTGGCAAAACGAAGATGTTTTTTTCTTGATAAATATAAAATGTAGGCTCCGGTTGCACGAAATCTTTAAAATCGCTACAAGTGTGTCATAACTACCAGAAAGGCCATATTTACTTCTGTCAACACGTAATGTGACGACCTGGTTTGTGTCCATGCGTGTGACATCATGGACACATTGCACCCACAGTTGTTTTTGCAATGTGAACGACTACATAAAAATGAAAAAAAAAAATGCAATACTCAGGAACCAAAACTTTCAGTGTGCAGTATTCAAATCCCATATTTTTGGGTCCTTTGTGGGATTTCTAACAGCCACATCAATCCACTCACAGACTGAGCAACTGTAGCGTTGGCATCCCATTAAACAGGTGCACAATCTTGCGTTCACCCTTGAAACGGCTATAACAATTTTGCACGGTGTCAGCATCTTTGTGAAATGGTCATATATAAAGTTCACCTGGCTGATTTTATTTACAAACTTATGTACAGTTCCCTGACACTTTTTTGATACACTCTCGAGCATGACAGATTTCATGAAGGGCATAATCTTTTCTTCACAGTTTATAGGTGCTTCTGCTTTAAATTCAAGAGCATGTCAGATCTGCTTTGAGTAGCTGCATCAGCCCACAGCAACACATGCTTTGCAGCCGGCTGCCACATCTTCAAACGGGCTCTGATCTCCCTCTCACACATTTCGCTATTCCAACATTTGCTGTCAAAATTGAGCAGATATTGGGGAGTTCTAATAAGATGGCTGTAGTGTCATCTGAACTTGCAAAGAACCGATCATATAACCAGGCATACCACATTGAGCAAAGATTTTCTTTACCAATCATCGCGTGTATCAAAATGGTGCGGATTGAATTTAATCCCTAATTGCGCCTCAGTCTTCCTTTGAAGTATATTATGGTGTTTTACCTTAAATGTGTCTACAGTACCCGTAGAGAGGACTTTAATGGCTTTTAAATGTACTCAATCAAATACTCCAGGTGTTTTATCAGGTCTAACTTTGTTAGTATACAGGTCCCTCTTTCACTTATTGTTTATCTGTTTTATATATTAAGCATCTTTGTGTGTCTATACAAGTATTATATGAATTCAATGTATTATTATTATTATAAACTTTAAAAATTGAAGTTTTGTTGAATAAAACTCAAAACTGTTTCATAAATTGTCTTTTCTTTACATACATTTATTTCAAACCAACTATGTCTGATATCCAATAATTACGGTTGTCAAAAAATGCAGCTCGTCAAGACTGTTCACCAATTCAGTTCAGAACATCGCTATGGATTTTTTATTATAGCTTTTGATCGAAAATAATTTGTGCCCTTGCGACTGACTGTGACCAGTTCAGAGTGTATTCGAGCAAGCCTGTCGCCCAAAGTTAGATGGGACAGGCTGCAGCAGTCCGGCAATGATTGTGAGGATAAGCAGCTCAGAAAATGGATGGATGGATGGATGGATGGATGGATGGATCGATATAAGGGTTATAGTCATTGCTCTTAGACTCCAGTGCACGTACAATGCTATTGGGGGAAAAAAAACATAAGGAATTTTTTTAAGTACTACTGACAACACAAGTAATGCGCTCGGCCGTCATGTTAAAAAAGTGGTAACTACAGCCACAGGTCTGAGGTCTTTAGTTTGGCTGCAGGCCCTCTGTGTGGTGTTTGCATTTTCTTCCTGTGCTTGTTTAGATTTTCTCCCAGTACTCCAGTTTTCTCCTGCATTCCAATAATTGAAGGCTATAAATTATACTTGGGTGTTAGTGGGAGTGTGGATGGTTGTTCATCTACATATGCCCTGCGATTGGCTGGCGACTAGTCCTGGGTGTACCGCGCCTGTTGCCCAAAATCAGATGGGATAGCCTCCAGCACACCTGCGACTCCAATCAGGGTTTTGATGGATGGATAGCTAGATGGAATGTTTCTACTATATCTGTTTAGTTAAATCTGCCCTCAAGTATTTCTTTCGAGTTGGTGCAGCTTACTTTAGAAATTCACTTACAATCATTCATGACCAACCTGAGGTAATGTCAATATTTTGGAGCTCCACATGACTTATCCATCCATCCAGTTTCCAAGCCGCTTATCCTCGCAGGGATCGCAAAAGCACAGTAGCCTATTCCAGCTAAAATCAGCCAAAAGGTGGACTACACCCTGAACTGGTCGCCACTGAGTCGCAGGCGACATATTGACACCACCCCGGAGCAGGAATCGAGCCCACGCTCCACGGACCGAAGTCAGACGTGTTTACAACTACACCATGACTTGTAAATCTTATGACACAGAGGACATAATTTCCACAGTCACTCATGAACATAAACCATAATATGTGAGAACAGAAGTCACAGAAAGCACATGGTTTGTGATCATGGATAACATTCCACACTTGTGTGTCCTGCAATAGACTTGACATGTCTTCCTGGGAATGACATGAAAAATGGATGTGAACCTGCATCACTCAAGATATCCTGCATGGTGGCCTAGAAAGCAGCATGTGTCTTAACCTGAACCCTCTTAGACGTCACGTTTAGACAGCCGTACAAGTTCGATAGAAGCGTATGGCAACACTGACTCATATCGTCTGATGACACCAACGTCTTGTTTTGTCACATCTAACATGTCCACAAATCGACAGGCTGCTTGCATCAATGTGTCTTACTGCGCTAAGCAGATGGAAACTTAGTGTTTTAGTGTACTCACAAAATAAGGTACATCTATGCACAGAGAGCTGTATGAAAAATTCTGATATTAAAGTTTCATTTTAACCCTGTCTATCAAGTATTAATTTAAAAATGTTTAGAATACAAGCTATTAGACTTTATGCCGATTTGGTCTGTGAGATTAGCATCGTCCGATCGTGAGCATTTTATGCTGATGGGGTGATTGGCTTTATTGTCATAATTCGCCGATCCGATCCGCAAAAGTCACCTCTGTGTCACCATCATACTGCCATCTAATAGAAATTCATTACTATACTTTGTTCTGTCTGTCACTATGCCTCACTGGCATAAATAGATAAACAAAGATACATTATTTAGTGTAAATCTATATATTTTTGAGCAATTAAGTATATCTATATCTACAGTAAATGAACAAGCCATTTATATAGACTCATTGCTCCATCTTGTGATCGGATTGGTGAATCAGTGATCGGTTATTGTTTTTTTTTTTTTTTTTTTTTAAACCTGCTAATCAGTGATCAGTCCCAAAAATGCTGACCGTGTGAAGCCTACAAGGTATATTTTGTAGTGGTACACAGAACTGCGCATGCATGTTGGTTATACATACAAGGAAAAAGGAATATAAAACTGTGTACTATAAAGTGCCAGTATTTATTCATATTTTATATATTATCATGATCATTTGTAAGTGCAAATGTTCACAGGATTAGAAAATCCCTATATTATTAATAGTTTTCATAACTAGTGATTCAATGGGACTTTTGTGTCATAAGACAAACAGTTGAACTTTGTGGAGGGTTGGCCTGAGCATGATATATTTTGTTTTCAATACTTTCCTTACTTTCTCAATCACTAATGGATTATTATCTGCACAAGTTTTCCCAGTAGTTACAGACAGTAGTTTCTAATTATCTGACGTGCTACTGTGTGCCATTCAGTATTTATCGCATATATTTATGGGGCATGTTTGCCCTAAAAGTGCATCTCTGCATGGGGGTAGTGAGGCAAAAACCTGCACCATTCCCCATTACAGCAGTCTCTTAGGGCTCATGCATGGGTGCACAAGAAGAGGAATAAATGTTGCAGAGGGCAAAAGTCAGGAGTTGAGCTTTTAAGAAATACTACTATATTCTGTAACCTTCCCAAAATACTAAAATAAAATGTGCTCCTATTTTTTCATGCTGTACAGTAAATAAACCTAGATTAATGTGGGCATGCTATGTACTCAAACATGGTTGCCGAAGTAAGTGTAATCACTCATCTTAACAATCATTGTGCTTTTTATTGCAGTTAAACCCACAGTGATCCACACTGACATGTTTGTCAACAGCATTGGTCCAGTGAATGCCATCAATATGGTAAGTAACTCAGAATGTGCTGTTAATGTCAGCGCTGTGAGTGAACTGGTTTATCTAGTGTTTAGGAAGACTATTAATGACTTAATGCGTGTTCAACCTTTGGGAGGCGAAAGCCCAATTTTTGGTCTCTGTGTAGCTGGTAGGCAGTCAAAGTGTTGCTCAAGCACACCTTAGTATCCCAGCACCTGGCTTTCATGCCTTTTACTGTAATCTTTTATACCACGCATCGACACAGCCTCGGTGTTGATCAGCAGCTGAAACACTGAACCAGCCTTCCCACCATACTGGATGAACTACAACTATATAGTGAGTTTCACTGTAGCCAGGTTATACTGTAACACTTCTTCTATACAAAGCTGTCAAAGCCCAGATGCTTTAACCAAGGTTCAACTGTTACCAAAGATAAAAAATATAATAAAATAGCACTGAATTTTTGTTTGTTAGTCTGTCCATGGTTCAAATATAATGTAAGTAAGCAGCAGTCTTTTTTGATGGATGGGATGGATATGGATATGTGCACTGTGAAGTCCACTGAAAGACCACCCCCAGCCTTGATCGTTCATGTGCCTTCTGTGGCAGCCAGTGGGATGATTATAAATGAATAAATAATTATCATAATACTGCATTCACTGAATTGATTTGTAAAATAATTCAGTTTTATCCCCGCTCTTGACATATTTATGAATGGATTACATCTGACATCTACCACACATACACCCAGAGCTCAGAATCTGTCTGTCTGTGCCCTGATCATCAATCCATCCCTTTTCCCTACCACTTATCCTCACAAGAGTATCAAATTCACCAAAATTGCTTTATACAACAACTTTACCTATTATGCTGAACTTAGACATGGTCCCGGCAGTTCTAAGTTGAGACTGACTTTTTGCTGCCCCCAAATAGTGAATGCAACAGCCATATTTGTTACGCCGATATGCCAAGTGTGTTGCACACCGATTTGTCAAATTGCCAAAGATACGCAGCACACCTTACACTTGCACAAAAATAAAAAGACAACAGTTTTTGCCCTCCATTGCAGATGCGGCATCTATGAAAATCTACCCCAATGTCTTAGTGGCAGCAGTCACAGTGAGGTATTGATTTGACTGGGCTGTGTTATAACTTGCCATTTGTGCTAGCTTCTGGAAATCTTTGTACGTGTGTGTGTGTGTGTGTGGTGTGTGTGTGTGTGTGTGTGTGGTGTGTGTGTGTGTGTGTGTGTGTGTGGTGTGTGTGTGTGTGTGTGTGTGTGTGTGTGTGAGAAGGCACTGCACTGAAACGAAAGGTTGATGGATTGCTTCATGTTCATATGTAATCAGCCACACGCCCTTTTGTTCACACTGTAACATGACAAATGTGGAAGCTTTGTAGGTATTGTGAAGCGTAGCGAATAGACAGATGGCACGGGGGTACACATCTAAGCACTAGTGTGACATAATTGTTAATTATGCAATGGGAATCAAGAAAAAATGTCTGAGAATGAGCCCGGTAAAGGATGAGATGTTCTAAAAGAAGGTTTTGTCGACAGTAAAGCTGCCCTTCCATGATTTTAAATGTGTGAAGCTATAGAAGTACAGTCCATGCATAATACGCACCCCTAAGAAATAGAAGTGCAATTACTATGTACTGGTATGCACTTTGGAACTTTTAGGTCTGGCACTGTATTGAAAAGAAAGGTTTGCTGAAATTCCTGGAAAAATGATCAGAATATGGCAAATCCTGGTTCAACAGGACTTCTGACCATTTTATTTCCAAATGTTCATTTATGCATAGAGATGGTCTTAAGGATCTGTTAAAATGATTGTGCAACAGATTGAGTACCAGTAATTACGTCAGATTATGCTCTTCTAATACATTTTGCTAACTTGTTAAAGTAAAAAAATCCCATTATTGTGCAGACTGAGAGGAAGAAGACTGAGTTTCAGGTAGGTCAGTGTAGGGATGTATATGTATTAAAAAAATTTGGTAGACTAAGTAGTATCCATTTTTTCAATTTAAATTGACCGGGGGATGTGGTTTCACCACATTCAGCATACATTGCTAGTGTTTGAGAGCAGAGAGAGAGACTTCTTTTTCTTTACCATTTTTAAGCCTGATGTTACATATTTGGACAACTAATTTCTGTTCTAAAGAAGAATCATCCACGCAGAATTTCTTGTCAGCTCCACCATTACTAGTTTGCCTAAAACAACAGAGGAATCAAAACTGGAGTCCACTTAAGTGAAGTTCTCCCAATCGATTAATAATAATTTTGTTGACATATTGGTCATTGTTGGTGGTATAGCATCACATCATCGAAAACCCAGGTTGATATAGCCGAAATGGATATATGGCCAAAAGGCAGAGGTACCAGTAATTAAAGTTAAAAAGCTCCAAAGAGAAACACAAGTCTATTGGGTGAGAAGCAATGATACATTTTGTTGTTTTTTTTTAAGCTCGTTTGGACGTCTTTGAATGGATTTTGGCTTTATAGTTGGGTTCACCTTAGTCACAAAATTAATGCCTTTATGCCTTCTTGCACGCAAGTGCCCCGTTTCTCTCCTGCTGTACTTTACTTGAAACCTCGAGGCTCAACCAGTCTAAGTAACTAAATAAGAAAGACTGATGGTTCCATCTCAATAGATGCCGCCACTTTTATCCTCCCATTATGCCCGGGCTTCTGTCAGCTGGGTTTTCATTCTTCTCACATCTTTACATTCTTAGCTTGCTCTCAAAAGGATTGAACAACAACAAAAAAAAAAAAAACGGACAAGATTTTGGTCGAGCTAGTAATGAGGTTTGATAATACTCAAGCCAAAAATGAGAGGCATTAGTTGATCATTGACCCCATTAATTTAAAGGTTGGCAGTTCTTTTTCAGCATTTTGGATTTTTTAAAAAAAGAGTGATTGAGTGATTGATTAATTGATTTGAGCGCGGCAACATGGTGGACGACTTGTTAGAGCATCTGCCTCACAGTTCTGAGGACCGGGGTTCAAAACATGTGTGGAGTTTGCATGTTCTCCCCGTCCCTGCGTGGGTTTTCACCAGGCACTCCGGTTTCCTCTCACATCCCAAAACTCTTGCATTCATTGGAGACTCTAAATTGCCATTAGGTGTGATTTTGAGTGCAAATGGTTGTTTCTATTTGACCTGTGATTGGCTGGCAACCAGGTCAGGGTGTACCCCGCCTCCTCCCAAAAGATCGGTGGGATAGGCTGCAACACTCCCGTGAGTGAGCCTTGTGTAAATAAGCAGCTCAGATAATGGAGGGATGGATGATTTGAGCACACTTATTCTTGGGTCTAAGAAAAAAAAAAACACTTTCTGATAACTCACAAAAATCCAGAAAAAAAGAAATTCCAGGCAGATTAAGTATCCAAAAATTAAGGAACTTCTTTTTACTTACTATCAATTTCTTTTGTTGTCACCAGGAATACACCATCGACATCTTTTTTGCCCAGACCTGGTACGACCGAAGGCTAAAATTTAACAGCACGATGAAGGTTCTGCGTCTCAACAGTAACATGGTTGGAAAGATCTGGATTCCGGACACGTTTTTCCGAAACTCGAAGAAGGCCGACGCCCACTGGATCACTACACCCAATCGCATGCTTCGGATCTGGAATGACGGGCGAATCCTCTACACGCTCAGGTATGAAGTTACCGGTGATCATGATGAGTTATTGGGAGATCGTGGTGAGTTATTAGTATGTATCATCTAATTTACATCAATACATTTGGTTAAAAATATTGTTATGGTATCAAAAAGTCTCATCTTAAATGCTAGCATCACGTAATCAAACTATAACAGTGTTTTGAAAAAAAAACTGTAATATTGATCAAGCGTATTATCACTTTTCTCGCTTTTGCTGAAAATGCAGCAAATGTTTTCTACAGACACAATACATCTTGAGCGATAAAAAGAAAAACTAGTTCATCAGACTCAATCAAGTCATGATGGATGTTTCTCCATGCAGAACACTGGCTGGGCACTTCATTAATTTGGAGTAACTCGTAATGCAAGCGCTACCTAATTAGGATGACCGGCAATGATACATGACAATAGTGTCTGTGCGAATAGGCAAAGTCACTTAAGGTCATTCCCTCATTAATGGTACGTTTAATGTCTAATGACTTCAAAGTCCTTCAAGTGTGAAAAGTTGCAACAAGATTGGTGTGCATAAACAATTTGTTTTTGACAAACAGCATCTTTACATCTACTTCTGTGAAACGTTTTTTTTTTTTTTTTTTAAACCAGATTTGTGTTGCGTCTGCAGGTTGACCATCGATGCCGAATGCCAACTTAAACTGAACAACTTTCCTATGGACGAGCACTCGTGTCCCCTGGAATTTTCAAGCTGTAAGTGTGGACAAATAGTGGGGTGATCATTGGTCTAATGACTACCTCTCAAATACATAAGAGTTTCTTTCGGCTTGTCCCTTTCGGGGTCGCCACAGCGTGTCATCTCAGATGAACGCACATATGTTTTGGCACAATTTTTACGCCGGATGCCCTTCCTGACACAACCCTTCTCATGGAGTGGAGGCCCCAGTGGGATATGAACCCACAACCCCTGGTTTTCCAAACCAGTGCTCTAACCACTGAGCTACGTAACCTCTCAAATACATGAGAAATGTAAAAGCAATACACGGTATAAGCATGTCAGCAGTCACTATGTGACAGCTATATGAAAGGCTCAGGGAGTGATATTGTCCAGTGTTTTATAGTTAGCAGGCTTGTTACTAGTTTATGGAAGATGTCTTTGGGAATTGAGGGTCATTTTGATTTTGAGCTGGATTATACAATTCATAAAATACTGATTAAAGCAAGTGGAAATACATTCTGTAAACTGAATACTTAAAGGGCTACTGTCATGAAATGGATGATTTTAGTATGTTATTAATGAAAAACGGCAGCCAATATGGGCCCATGTGTTTTTTCACCACAAAACATGATTTTGACGTATACAGCTTTTTGTAACTCCCGCCATGAAAATCCTCTCGAGGGATTTGTTTTCGAGAAGAAGCAGGAAGTGACGTAAAGGACAGAAGCGCCACCAAGTGGACTCGTTTGTTTCCATTAGTTTTACCTCCGGGAAGGTAGATCGTTGTTACTTCCTGTTATCCAAAATGCCGATTCGTTGCATTGCTGGACATTGCTTGAACACTCGGGAGAATGGATTTACCCTTCATAAGTTTGCAAGAGACCCGGTACGTCGTGAAAAATCAATTGCACGGGTGCAGAGGACGAGAGCTTCGTGGGTTCCAAATAACAGGTAGGTGTGTATACAGCTACTAAAAAAAAAAATAGTTTGGGGCAGACAACGTAATCGGTCTCTCATAACGTAACAAAAGATCCGCGTACGAAATATGTCGATGTGCGCGTCAGACGGCGTTGGGCTGCTGCGTCGCTTCGCCAGCAAAGGTTGCACTTCGGGCTCGCGGACGGCGGCGGCTCTGAAGAACCCAGCCCAGAATGCCTCACTAAGACGCGTGCGCGCAGTAAAGCGCCCCGGCTCGACGGTGTTGTTCATCCCGAACTGCGGCGGCTATGAACGGCTCGGCTCCATTATAAGCCACCATGGTGCCGAAAATGAGCCACATCGGCTGAGGCGCCGCGTTCGGCGGTCACGACTTCTGTGAAGGCTGCGCGTCGGGCTTTGCGGACAGCGGCGGCTCTAAAGAATGCAGCCGACAATGCCTCACTCAGCCGTGTGCGCGTAGTAAAGCGCCCCGGCTCGATGGTGTTGTTCATCCCGTACTGCGGCGTCTATGAACAACCCCCTAAAGCAGCACGGCTCGGCTCTGCCTCACTCAGCTGCGTGTGACAACAACGCAGTAAAGCGCCCCGGCTCGACAGCGTTGTTCATCCCGTACTGCAGCGACAATGAACAACCCCCGAAAGCAGCACGGCTCGGCTCTGTCATAAGCCACCTCGGTGCCGAAAATGACTCATTTTATTAGTATGTATCATCTCATTTACATCAATACATTTGGTTAAAAATATTGTTACGGTGTCAAAAATTCTCATCTTAAATGCTAGCATCACGTAATCAAACTATAACAGTGTTTTGAAAAAAAAAATCTGTAATATTGATTACGGCCGGCTGCGATGAGCCACGATAGCTCATCCCCGCCACGGAAATGGATCTGACGGGGATGCGGTTTGGCGTGATCGCAAATCATCTGAATATGGCTCGAAACAATAGTGTAATATTGCCCCGGTAACTTAACTCGGTTGTGTGGTGTTCTCCTTTTCGAAAAGTGCTTCCGTGTCTGAAGGGGCGTGTTTATCTCCCATAGTTAGGGTGCACCACGTGTTTTCATTGGCGAATGTCCGGGTGACGTCACGGACAGAGGATGGATGACGCGCTCTCCACTCACATTTATTTTTTAGAATAGACATTGAAGTGAATAATGTTATATATATTTTTCATTACAATATCTATTTTAGAATGTTTATAGGGATGACACTTGACCTTTAAACGTCTAGTTCTGTATCAAAATAATGAATAGACTTCTTTATACAGAGTATTCTAGTTAGAAATGACTTAAAAGCCTTAACTGAATGAAAATGCACAATATAATACAACACCACAACCAATATAACCATAATATATAACCACAGGCAAAATAAACAGGCCAAATCTGAAATTCAGTTTCACAGGGCCTTAATATTCCTTTTACCAAAAGGATCCAAAGTCATGTATACTGCCTCATCAGCCAGACTGCATCCAGTCTGCACATGTTCTGTCTTGATGTACTGGGACACCATCATTTACGCACTTGTAAATATATCTTGACTCAGAATAATTTCAAAAGGAATAACAAAAAAAATCTGCAGGTAAACCCAGCCAATGTATTTTTCTTAGGGCTCTCTGCAATACTGCGATGGATTTAATGTAAGTTCATCCGTGTGGAGCTGCCTCTTCGAAGTGATCACTACTTAGTCGGGATTGGCATATGATTAAATTTCCATGATTTAGCAGAAAGAAAATTAACATAATTAAATGATTACAATAGACAACTGATTAGCACATCTTACAGTTCTGAGGATCCAGGTTAAAATCAGGCCTCACCTATGTTTTATTTGGATGTTCTCCTCATCACTTTTTTCAGGGCACACCGGTTTCTTCACACATGCCAAAAACAATTGATTGAGAACTCTAAATTACCACTAGGTGGGAATCTGAGTGTAAATGGTTGTTTATTTATTGCAATTGGCTGGTGACCATTTCAGGGAGTACGCTACCTCTTGCCAGAAGATAGCTGGGATAGTCTCGAACACATCTATGTCCCTAGTTAGGATAAGCGATGCGGAAACTAAATAAGTGAATTAATTGATTGAAAAAATTTTGTATCCATGCCTACTAGTTCATCTGAGCATTTTGCAGATTGTGGGTTTTTTCACAATTGGTATTATTTTCTCAGGAATTTAGAATTGCTATGTATTCAGACTGCTGAATGCTGTCTGTTAAACAAAGTCTTGGCATTCGTAGCAAGTGTTGGCAAGCGGTAAAATGTTTGAATAAAACATGAAAATCAGAAAAAAACAGAAATGATTGACTCAGTTTCCCTGACTTTAATTTGGTGAGGAAAATTTCAAAAGTGCCACAAGTTAAAATGATTCGCTGGCCACATGGGAGGCATAGAAGAGAGGTAAAGTTATGCTAATGAGGTCTCAATGGATCAAGACAGGGAACTGCTATGGGATAAATCTACAGAGAAAATGCTTTGTAAATAGCTCCAAAAGCAAAAAGAAAATAGAAATCGGTGTGCAGCTAAATATAGACCAGTGTGTCCTTCATTTAAATTGCATGAAGCCTATGGATCTTTGAAATAAATCTTTTGGCACCTATAATGGACTGTCAGGGACAGAAAGGCCTTCTCTGTTGGTCTAAATCAGTTATTTCCAACCTTTCTGGAGCCAAGGCACACATTTTACAATTGAAAAACCTCACGGCACACTGATAAAAACGTCACAAAAGTGGTTGGATTAATTACTGTTTGTACTTGCCAACATCTTAAAGAAGAGCATTTATATGTTGTGTCTGTAACTATGCCTCACTGACATAAATAGATGCATAAAGATACATTATTTCTTGGAAATATATAAATTTTGAGAAATAAAGCAAAATTTGATAATATCCCACGGCACATCTGAAAAGCCCGGACAGCATACTAATGGGGCGCAGTGGTTGAGAATTATTGGTCTAAACACAATCAGAAGCATTGACCAACATTCGCAAACTAAATTCTAATATTTGTTCCACGGAATTGTATTAATTCACTCCCAACAATTTGTTCTCTTTATTTTGTTGCCTGCAGTGATTGTAGCCAATCAGATTTCAGTCCCTATGTGCTGGCATGTGATGGTTCGTTCTTGGAGCCAATCCTAGCTCTCATTGGGCAGGAGGCAGGGCACATGAATACGGGTAGCAGTGACAGTCACAATCACACCTAGGGGCAATTTAGAGTCTCCAATTAATGGATGTCTTGGGAATGTTGGAGAAAACCGGAGTGCCCAGAAAACCTCCACACAGGCATGGGGAGAACATGCAAACTCCATACAGGAGGAGGCCGAGATTTAAACTCCAGCCCTCAAAACTCTAAGGCAAACGCTCCACAGCTCTTCCACTGCGTCACCGTTTGGTTGTTTTTTTTACTCATGATTGTGTCCTGTTATTAGATAAATATTAATTCTGAACTGTTCCAGATGACGTACATTGCATAGTTGTGTGCTGTTACCCAGCATTTTTGGATAGTATTGATAGTTTCTATAATTGTGTTAATGATGGTATAAACAGATGGATGAAGTCAGGTAATTAAACATTAAAGGTCCAGTTACAAAATGCACAAGATTGTTTCTCACATTTCATCGGTATATTTATTTGTGGGAGGGCTCTGTAAATTAATTTGGCTGTCACGAATATATTGTGGCTTTTGCTACATGTAGAAATTTGCCCATGCTCCTTCTGTATGACTGCTAATCGATACCACCGCTTTTCTTTCTAAAACACTACTGGCACTACAGTGCCTCAAATGACCTAAGAACAAGTATCGATAATATACTAGAATTAATCTTATGATAGGCAAAGCATCAACATTTCAGAGTCAGTGTTGCAGGTTTTTGTGTGTGGCTTTGGTTGGTCGGGCAAAGCCTACAGCATATGCGGTCACCAGACATTTGTGAGTTAATGTTAATGCTGCCAAAAGACTATTACGGAAGGACTGTGTAAGGTACAGAATATGTGGGACCACAGACAGTTTTAAAGCTCTGTAAATATTTTTTGGTGAAACAAATGTATGTGTGTGTGTGTGTATATATATATATATATATATATATATATACACACACACACACACACACAAAATGCTACTGTTAAGTCTCCTGTCCACCATAATATAACAGTACCATGTCAATGTCCCAATTCACTTCATACTGCCATAGGACTCATACTGTAAATCGACCACTTGGGTTCTTCATTAAAACAATGAACTTAGTTCAAATTGTAAGTATTGCATGTTTTAAAAGCAGTTATATCATCCCTAATATCAAGTTATGCTCCTTTCTTAACAAATAAATTTATATTCAAATCACGCTTTTTTTTCTTTAATCAAGCCCCCAATGTATCCAGATATTTAGTTAAAGTTATGCCAATGGAATGTTAACTTCAGTGCAGCGTTTGTGAAAAGAAAAAAAAAAACATTTCACCTCTTTTGGGGACGGGGGCTGTTTTACTTGTATTTCAGAATAATATAAAACAAATGACCTGTTTTGTCACCCACTGCTTGTTGCAAGCAAACTTCACTGTGAATTTTTTAGACGATATGATTCAAGTCATTGTGGATGTTTATTTCATATGACACCATGATATGCCAATTATGTAAGACTACATCATGCATAGGCTTGCCCACCACCCTCCTGCACATGGCACCACTATACACACACACACACACACACGGCATATTTGATAACCGCTAAGTAAAAAGAAGAAAACAGCGGCTCAATCATCATTGCCATCTTAGGAACAGACCTCCTGCTGGAGTGGCTTAAATGTGGCAACTGGGCACATCCACCCATACCACTGTATCACCACATGCTTCAGAGCACTTAACTCATGAAGTTATTTAGTCATGTTTACGCTGAGGAAATTCCATGTGCTGTATTGAAGCCACCAGCCTGAGGGCAGCCTCTGAACAAAAAAAATAAAAAAAACAAGAGAATAGTTACTACCAGCATCTCGTGACCCTTGTGAGGATAACCGGATAGAAAAATGGATGGATGGATGTTACTACCATCAAAATTAACTTTGGATCCACATAATTATACATGATGTGCAGGATGATGTTATGTAATGAGCATTTTTTTTTAATACTGTTTTGTAAGCTTGCAGACTTAGATATGATGATCGTGAGTACTTTAGCTTTATATTGAATCGGAGGAGTGAGTAACTTTAAAAGGAACTCCTGTAAGCGATGAATTGTTTGTGTGCCGTTACAGCACGCCTCGGCTAATCCCCTGTGCTCCTCGTCCTCTCCCTCATCTTTCTGCACAGATGGCTACCCCAGGGAGGAGATTGTGTACAAGTGGAAGAGGAGCTCAGTGGAGGTTGGAGACATCCGCTCCTGGAGGCTTTACCAGTTCTCCTTTGTGGGCCTGAGGAACACCTCAGAGATTGTCAGGACTGTCTCAGGTAAGAGTATTTCTGAGCAAGGCCTTTCTCGTATGTTTACTATTATTTTGTTATTAAAAACTTTGTTAAACAGACCCCAATTTTGATGAAGTTGGGACGTAGTGTAATATTTATTTTTCCTAATCATTTTCAGCCTATATTTAATTGAATACACCCCAAAGGTGGGGTGATATAGTCCAAAAGATGTATGGCCTCCAGCCAGAGGGTCGCCCGTTCGTATTCCCGCCTGAATGCATGTCGTTGTGTCCCTGGGCAAGACACTTAACTCACATTGCCTATGAATGAACTGGCTGGCTGGTGTTGGCTGGAGGGGCCATAGGCGCACCGGAATGGCACCCAAGCTTCTGTCAGACTGTTGCAGGGCAGGTGGGGCTCTATCACTGGGGTGTGACTGTTGAGTGAGTCAATATTGTGTGCAATTGTTAAGTGTCTTTGAATGCCTTGAAAAGTCCAATACTATACATATATAGTTATATGCATTATTATTATTATTATTATTATTATTATTACAAAAACAAGATATTTAATGTTCAAATGGATGATATTTTTGTTTTGTTTTGTTTTTTGCAAAGATTCACACATTTTTAATTTGATGTCTGCATCATATTAAAAAAATACTGGAACAGAGATGTGTGTTACATCACATTTCTTTTCAACAACACTGCATAAGTGTTTGAAAACTTAGGACACTAATTTTAGAAGCTTTGTTGGTTCAATTCTCATTCTCACATGATGTACAAATTCAGTGGCTCAGCAGTCTGGGTCTTGTCATATTTTGCGCTTAGCAATGTCTCACTCAATTTCAATCGGAGCAGGTCTGAACTGCTGGCAAGCAAGTCTAGAACTCATACTCTTTTACTACAAAGTCATGTGGTTCTAAACACATGTGGCTTAGCATTATCTTGTTGAAATAAGCAGGGACGTCCATGAAGAAGACATTGCTTGAATGGCAGCATGTTGCTGTTCAACTAGAATGTATCTTTCAACATGAAGGTTCCCGTCATTGATGTGCAAGTGACCCATACCATGGAAACAAATACATCCCGATAATGCTTGGATGACACTCTTTTCACTCAATGAGATAGAACATGCGTCTAGAACATGTGAGTCCTTTGCATGATAGCATTCACGAACATGACATTTATTCTTGTATGGGGAAGAGGCATGCTGCATTGTGAGCATCAACCTTTCGAGCAGTGATTCTCAACCAGTAAGTCATGAATCCTCTTCAGGTGTGAGAAATTGTATAATTGTACATAAATTCTCGGAAAAATATTTACTTACAAGAAATAATGTATATATTTATTGAGTGACAACAAAAAATGTTCTTAGATTAGTTGGCAGGAAGGACATTTAGTAATTAATGTATTCAATTTTTCCGCCATTTTTTGTTTTTTTGTTGGTGTGCTGAAAGATTTTTCAGTTGTTAATATGTGGCTTAGTTAAATAAAGGTTGGAAATTACTTTTTAGTAAAAGATGATATGGACATTCTAAAAGACGCTATCACAATCACCTGGCTCACACACACTATGCATGCTAAGTATACAAGTCTGCAGTTAAATGAAGTGGGATTTTTGCAGGGAGTTCGTTTTGAATGCCAAAATGAGTACTAATTGGTACAGATGGTTTTAGCCAAATAAAGACTCTATGGGGGACACTATTTCTGCAGTTACAATAAGGTTAGGTGTACGATTGGACGTCTGACTGAGCTGTGAAACCTTGTCAATTAAAAGCTAGGAATTGGGGTCTTGGAGGACGGTGGCAAGGGACAGATTGGACTGAACTAATTCAGACGTTATTTGAAGCTGCAACTGAATGCATTTTTAAATAATAACCCTAGAAGGTTTTTGTATCAGCTATATGTATATGCATGCAATATGCAGCTAAATTCACGTTTCTAAACTCCTTTACAATTACTTGGAATAGACTAACAAATTTGAAAAAAAATGATAATGGGCTGAATACTAGTTCATCTACTGTATCAGTGAAATATTTTTATCCAATCATACATAGCAGTCTAGTAAATTTCCCTTGAAGTCATGTTTTTGTGTTTTACAAAATCCACTTGGTTGAAAATTACTTGTAAATGGCCTGCAAATGTTATGTTTATCTAATTAAAGCTTCTGCAGTTCAAAAATATTTTTTGTATAGATAATAGTCTGTGTGTGGGGATGTACAGTGGCGTGGAAAGCAGAATCTCAGTATGTTATTTAATATCAGCGAAGGTGATGTTTGGAGGTTAAGAAATTAGATGAAATGTAAAATTTAACCATACAGTGTGTGCCATATTCTCGTCTCAATAAATGAGTAGCGATTTGAGGAAAAAAACACCACAAAATGCCGCTTATATAGAAGTCTGAGTGATTTTGGTTTAGCGTATAATGCTAATTGAGTTGAAAAGCACTTTTTTTATATGTATTCCCCAAAGAGGTTGATTGCTGGTATGCCTGTCAGATAGTCCAGCGGTATTCATATATAGGGGGTCTACAAAAATTTGTAAACTTAATATCTTCAGCTCCTATACATACTGTATTTAAATCCAGATATGGTGTGGCAATTGAGCTTGCTTAAACGAAGCTGTGAGTTGTGAGGAAAAAAGTATGCTATTTCTAACTTTTCGTTTTAATCAAAGCATTTCCAAGCGACATCATGAAAAGGCTATATAGGTAGATTAGATGCGGTGAAGACTTTGTGGCATACCTCTCTGATGTGTTTTGTTATTTCCGCCAACAGCCAAACCGCCATCTGCTCTCTTGTCAGCGCAGAGAACCTTGACTGCGGTTGAGAGACCCCTTGTCTCATTTTGCAGTCACTTTGGGTTTCTGACCTGCTGCCAGTTCAGCTAGCGCAACATCTGCCTGAACAAGCAGTCTGTTGAGACAGAGTTCAGCCACAAAGTGCATCCTATGCATTTGACGAGAGCTGAAATTATTATTAAAATTAGTTTTTTATGGACAGAATGCAAAATGTGCAGAGTACCTGTTTTTTTTTTATTTCATAGGATTATTGAAGGAAAAGTTAAATGTTTAAAGACTATTCCTATTCAGGTTCTTTACTGTGTTAAAATGGGTCAAGTAAGGCAACTGGAAATAACATTAATCCTAGCAGACAAGCGGGCAGGTGAACTGGCTTCAGCCAGAGGATGTTATTCTGTGTCATTGTCGTAAAAATCTACCTGACTGTGACCAGATTAGTTCTCATATAAAAAAGGGATAACAATGAGACATGCTTTAAAATAATTTGATTTTACAATGAAATAGGTGCTACGTGTTGACACACTATCTGTTGCGCTTGATGAGGCTTTTAATAAAGCCGGGGTCTCTTTATATATGCTTCCCCACTTGCCCTGCTCAGTCAGTGTCCGAAGACCTGGTCTCTTGACATGTCACTTCAAATCAAGGCTGCCTGCATCGCCTGCAAGCCTATACCTGCATTTATAAACACGCTTGCTCGCAAATTCTCAGATTTACAATGGAAGACAAGCTGAAAAATGATAGGGGATGCAGAAAGAATGAGATAAAAACAAACTTGTTGAGTAACAACTCATCCCATTATAAAAATCTTAAAATGTATAAAAACATCATACATTGTAGTTATTTCCATATGCACCTGCTATCACTGTTGCAAGGCATTTGTTAGTAATATATTGTGTACTGAAAACCTAGTAGTTGTTTGTAATAATATTACTATTTATAGACATTGTCAAAATATTTTTGTTAAGTGGGATGAAGCTTGCGTTAAATTCCCTAGTTTACTGAATGAGTGGTAAATTGTTATACCGTATATGTGCACGACTACATAAGTATTTTTAAAAGCACAGTCAAAAGTTCAACCGAAACTAAAACATCTGAAGCAATCCCCCTCGTAGATTATGTTATGCTAGTGTGTAAATAGTGTCCCAAAAAGATGGAGAGGACACATAGATTTAAAAAATTGTGTTTTATTTATAGTGCCTTAATGTTATGGTTCCATTGCTCAGATCCACAGAGAGATGTCACCATGTCTGTGAGTCATAGTTCCAGCACAAATTAGCTAAAAAAAAAACTATCTGAGATAGATGTCCTGAAGGCTTTTTCGTCCAAGCTTTAAGACTAGCCATGTAATTTCCCAACTAATTGTCTCGTTTGGTCGCTATTCTAGATTCTCTTTGCAATATGTCACGGAAAGTTTTAATTTAAACAGCACAATGGAATCAGAAACCTAACCTATGTCCACATATAAATGGGAACGCATACACAATCTGGGTGTGGATGCGTTTAAAGTGCATCATAGACTAATGCATGTTTCAATTAGTCTATTTGTCTGCTTGTGATGTATGGAAACCTATTATTAGGTTGACCTTCCAAAAGCCATGCCGTGCAGCCCTCTTGTCTGTGTGCGTCCGCCTGTGTGATTCAGCTTGAGCGGAGAAAGCCGCGAGACACATCAGTGGCCCTGTCCCGATTACGCAGCTCCACAGTTTACAGATGATTTGTTGATGGGGCAAATCCGGGTGGGTCATGCATTGAGTTTGCAAGGAACAAGCTTGAGAAAACAACCTAACAACTAACCCATGGAAAGAAAATGCATTCCCTCTTATAGGATGACCAAGCATATCCTGGTACTATCTTTAGGCCCTTCTAGATGCAACTAGACACGTAGACCTTAATCCGCAGAGACATACAGTACTTGTAAATAATTATTCATTTAATTAATTATTATTAAGTATTTACAATTCTGCTGCAACAAGATAACAGTGATACCAAGACCCAAATATAATACCCTCCAAAGGGGAGAAGTGTGTCTGTTCATTTACATGCAACAATGTGATGGAATTTTACTTAAGAACACCAATTTGAATGGCTGTTTGCATGTAATGGTTGTGACTCCACACACTGACATAATAAATTATCACGTTTATTAAGCACAAAATTTTATATATCAGTGTCAAATTATGTTATTGTGAATCTCGTGCAGTTTGCGTATTTGGCAGGAATTGAAATGTAATATGGAAAATAATTTCCATGAAATTTCAACTGATTAAGGTGCCATTTATTGTATTTATGTTAGTTGGACGTTATTCAACGTTGGCTTTGATCAAGAAGAAATTATGGATGGCATATGACTGAATTAATCACTTGATTTTGTGGTATTAGTTGTGATGATGAATTGTTTTAGAGTGGATTTATTCGATGCAACCAGCAGGGCTTCTGTTCATGTAATTCCTGTATTCATGTTATTTCAACTACTACATGGCCTGAAGACCAACAGAATAAACAGCTAAGACTTACATTTGCACACTCTGACTTTGATAATGATTTTGAATCAGGAGTTTATGCTATTGAGAGATTATCCCAACCGATAAAAAGATTTGAAAAACATCAGTTAAAAGATTAAATAATTGTTAGTTGATTAAGGATTTTTTTCATTTATTTACTTTGAAATCCCATTCCTAATGGGAATGATCTCATCTGCTTGATCAGCAAACAGCTTCTTCATGGTCTTTTCGGATGACATTTTTTTTTTTTTTTTAGATGTAGTGATAAGCAATTAACTGTGGAGGCAAGGTTGGTTGTCAACAGCTGCTTGGTTTAATCAAGAAAAGTGGTTGCGAAACAGAATGCCATAGAACACAGACGCCAATAATTTGTTTGACTGTTACTGAGACATTGTAGCTCTGATTGCATATGCAGCAAAACCTTGTCATCATGTAACAGAAGAGTAGATGGTATAAAACACATGTCAAAGCGATGAGTCAATCCTGTAACCAAACAAAATATATCAAAAATGAGATACTTAAAGCTGACACATTCGAAATGCCTTGTGTTGCTTTCATAGACACAATCTATAAGAAGAATAAAGAAAAAAAAATATGCCGCAGCTCTTTAAACAGATGACCATCACCCAGAGTTTATTTAGGGAAAGGAGGTTAAAGTGTGCCTAAACAACCCATTAGCCACAGTGAGACGCCACTCTTATAATAGCTACTTGTTCTTAATCTCTTCCTCCAGTCATCCACTCCTCCTCCTGCTCTCTCTCTCTCGCTCTCTCTCTGCTGGTGGTGGCACTTGTGATGGGCAGGATAAATGTGACTCAATGAGAATCCTCATTTTCTCAAGTAAAATATTAATTTACGCTGCACGCCATCCCCCGACACACAGCTTTACCTGCTCTTACCCACTGCTATATTCCCATAATATTAAGTTTGATTTAGAACTAGCAACTTTTTATTCAAGCATTATCCTAATCTCTTTTAAAATGCACTAGCGATGGAGCTGCCAATTTTGTCTCATTTGGACAAATCTAGAGAAAGTGGAGTCAAGACAGCAGAGCTGTTGATTGCTCTTATTTATATAAGAAATTGTGTCCTCCCCCAATGAAATTGTCACTACGTTAAAATAATCGCTAAGTCCTTGAGGCCCACTTTTATTTCTCAGCTTGCAGTTCTGCTCTGCAGACTTTTTCAATTGAAAAAAAAAAAATCCTCGTACTCGGCTACCGGAAAAATAAATTAATGGGATGGAATGTTCTGCATTTCTGCTTCCATGCTAGTGTTTTATTGGTCAGACAACTACTTTCTAGGGCAGTTTTTGTAGCATAGTTATGTATGGATGTAACTTGACAACAACCTGACACCACGTGGTTATTGTTTTTACAGACTCGGGAGCATCTCTGCTTATTGGAGCCAAATAGTGCACACCATTTTGACCCAGTTCTTTTAAGACCCAGTTAATCAACAATCCACAAAATCCACCAAATTCACAAACATGAACATCTTATTATTCCAATCCCTAATCTAAATCACACCCACAGTTAAAGCCTCCAACCTCAAAGAGCGGTGTGATATATTTTTTTTTTAAAGCGTACAGTTTGAAGCCGGAAAGATGGATTTACGCGATGACACACGTGTGCTCTTGTTTCAGTTTATTTTTACTCAGCATGACTGCAGTTTCCACAGAAGCTTCAGATGGATAAAGTAGGACACACAAATACATTGCCATCCAAATGAAAATTATTTTGCCAGTGGATAAAATTATTGAGGTTGTTTTTCAGTTGAGAAGCTGGTAGGCATGGATGGAGGTCATCGAATAGAGAGATACAAGGGTATTAAAAAAGAGCGGGAGGGTGGTGAGCCAAAAAAACAAAAACAGGCCAACTGTGTCAGAGCTATTGCTCATGGAGATGTTTGCCTTTCATGTGGACTTGCATGTGAAGTTGCTAGCCTTGACAACGTTTTGACAATATTATACACCTTGGGGTAGATAATTGTCAACTGCCTGATTCTCTGCTTTAATATACCGGTATTCAATTATTCTCCCATTCCCTACTTAGCTGATTCAGGTTTATAGAAGTCAGTAGTGTTAGGTTTTGTTTTCTGTCATTGTGTTCAGAAAAATCCCCCCAAACCAACACCACATCCATTTGGCTGTGTCTTAGTCCATTGTTTACTTGTTACAAGTTACTTTCAAATCAGGTTGATAATCTATAATCTGAGACTGATATAGAGTATCCTGTTCTATGTTGGAAAAAATGTTTTAAAAAGAACTTGACAATATTGTACATTATTTTCATGCCACCCAGTGCCAGGTAGCAAAATAACCACAGAAACCTGCAGGGGTACAATTCAACAACACGGTAAGTGAACAATTTCTCAGACTGTGCAATTTGTCAGTCATGCAAAAGTGATGAGCTAGCATTGTGGCTATGTACCGTTGACCCTGCCAAGTAGCCAAGGCATAACCTTGGTCATTAGCAAGTTTTCTGTCTTTAGTCAAACATGGAAATTAGCATATGCTGTCACCACTTATATCCACAACCGTTGAGGACGACTTGTCAGCAGCCTCATATTGGATGGCCGTGTCAAGTGCCTTGGGCCACTGCTGCCTGTCCATATCTTCACCAATTTACAACCTGTCTGCCAGCAAAATGACGATATTTACATATGACTGGTATTTATTTATTTTTTTTAATTCCCCCTCCCACCATTTGGTGAGCATTCATGAATTGGCATGCCAGGGTTCATTCCGACCATGTCCCCAGTGGCTGTTCCACAATAATGTTCCTGACTGTCCTACTTGTATAAGAATTTTACCTCAAGTATAATAAACACATCTCTTATTCGTGTGTGTGTGTGTGTGTGTGTGTGTGTGTGTGTGTGTATATATATATATATATATATATAATATATATATATATATATATATATATATTATATATATATATATAGACTCAGGCTGAAAGAACTATTGTCGTTCCCATTGCTTTCACTCGGATTCTGTTAATGTGTTGCCTCTGAGGCCTTGAACAATAATGATTTCTGATGAATGATCAGGCCCGCTAAGTTTTTTATTGCTTTCTGTAGATTACATCAGCTTGATGTAAATGTTGAATCTTCAATAAAAAAGGAATACCTCCGATGGCAGGTTTGTGCTGCTGTCAGTATTTTTGCACAGGTTGGGTCAGCAAAAATTGTCCCTGTTCAGAGAAACTGATTGACTTAAAAGCAATGTTATTACAGCGATGGATGATAACTTAATTTTATTAGCGGTGGGCAAGGACCATTACATAGGACGCTTTCACTACTGATCAGCAATCTTTGTGCTCTTGTTCCAGGAGAAATTAGCACTTCGGATCAGATAATTGTTACCATGATAGGGATGGAGCTGAAGATGTGGGCGGTGTTGGATAAATGTGAAAGGAATGTGCGATCATAGCATCACATATAGCTGCTTCAATTCTTTCACTGCTGGCCCACTGGGTCTATATTGGACCTCTTGGTGGTTATGTTGATGAATAAGAGAAAAATAAGAAAATTTTAGAATATGTTTGGTGGTAACAGTGCTGGCCAGGACTGAGCTGAGATAGAATATGTTGCTAATCACCAAGTTAACCAAATAGAGGATAAGGGTGTGTCTATTCTCCTCACATTCCCTGTTGTCTATCCTGTTCAGGGTCATGGTATTATCATTGAGCATGGTCCAGCTGTTGGAGGGTGAGATGCACTGTAGTTGAGACATAGACAAAGAGGAACTTTTACTCATTGTCAAATTCACACTCAGAAGTAATGTAGTCGTAAGTTAACTTGTCATACCTGTTTGTTTTGTGTTTTTACTGTTAGGATTAAACTGAACTATACTACTCATGACCAAACTCACTCCAGTTAACCTTTTCAGTTTTGACAATGCATCAGTGCTAAAGCTACTCTCATCTTTAGCTGACTTTCATTGTACCTATCTGGATCTGTTGGCTTGTCTTAGTTAAATGGCAGCTCAGTGTCAGCTCCCAGCTCGGTCACTTGACTGCTAATTGATTAACATCAAACTGTTAGCAATGTCGGAAATCTCCTCTGGCGTCTCGCGATGACTTGTAACCTGCAGGGGACAGGCCTCTGTCTCAGGCATGTGTGTATTTGTGTGTGAGTGCATGTGTGTGTTTGTGTGCGTGTGTGTGTGTGTGTGTGTGTGGTGTGTGTGTGTGTGTGTGTGTGTGTGTGTGTGTGTGTGTGTGTGTGTGCATGTGCGTGAGGGAGTGATGGTTCGATGACTGCCGGCACTTCGCAATAGACTGGCTGCAGCTGGGGTACGAACAGCTGGTTAATAATTTTCCTCATGCGAAAGGGTGCACCACAGTTTATTATGAAAGGGCCAACATCTGTGTGTTTTTGCGCTCGCGCTAATGAGCGACAGAGAGAGAAAGACACGAGACCGACCGTGTTTATTATTTCGCTGCGATCAGCGCCAGCGAGTTCTTGTAGCATCTGGACAGGGACCAAGTCTGGACGATCTGTCCCAGCATACATTACTGTTCACCAAGCCATTAAAAGTGTCATTTGATAAACAAAGTGCAGTGACCCCTATAGCATAGGCATAATTGTTCATCTCGCCATATGCGTTTTCTGCTGATGCAGGCTAGTGCGTGGCATATGATTTTTAAGCAACACAGGACTTGAGGGCCTGACAGAGCACAAGGTGTTTGAGTCGTATTAGCATTGCATTGGCAATAACCCCGAAACAAAGATCCCTTGCAGCTGGTTAATAAATACATCCCAGTTTTGTCAGCAGCAGAAAGCCTCCTTCACATTTGTACTCTTTTAATACCAACTGTCTTTCCAAACACTACTGAAATTGGAAGGCGTAGCACCCTATTGCCATATGCTTGGCTTCGTCCATTCTCCAGTTTCATTACAGGCCACAGCACTTGCCGAGAAGACATCTCGTGGATGCGTTATTGACCCATGCCCTCCACTGTGGTAGCCCCTGTGCTATTAGAGCAAAGGGGTAATACATTACTTTGTTAATTACTTCCTGATTGCACTTTAAAACCAAATGATTTTCAAGGCTCAGGTGTGTGGATGATCTTACACAACATTCAGGCATAAGAAGCACATGTTTGAACTCTTTTTGTGTATTTTGCTTCTTGTGAATTTTAAAGTTTTTTTTTTTCAATGTGATATTGGATTAATTGGATGGATTACATAATCGTTTTGCTGAACATTCATTCTTTTGGCTTCTTTAGCTTTTAAAAAAACCTGTGTTGCAGCTGTTCTCTTCCAAGAGCTACTTTATTCATCCTGTTAGGCAGATTAAAATAAATATATTAAAAAATAATAACATAGGTATTAGCCTGTAAAAATGAAAACAGGAACATCTTAACAATAGTAACTGAAAGGGCAGCCCTGAATAGTATGTGCTACGCTATGGTTTGACTAATAATACAAACAAACCAACAGATAAAAATTAAAGCCAGTCGAAATGGCGTCTGTAACAAATTAACATATGTATTCCCTGCACATATACACAATCATAAAACCCCTCGGCACAGACAAATCCCTTGTGAGCCAAGAAAAAAATAATGCAGACCTATTGTCTATGTCAATTGCATTTTAATTCAGAAATGTTTCAGAAGGACTCTGGGTGCAATTTAATCAAAGGAAATATTCATACATCTCATCGTGTAATATATTGTATACTGAGTAGGGCAGTCAATTGATTTTTTTTTATTTGTTTATTTTTTTAAGAAATGTCTCTTTTGAATTTTGAATCATCACAAGCCGAGTCCATAGAGCAACCTTCATCACATTTCAAATATCTATCCCCAATTGGGGTAAAAGAGCATGTGTTGTCAAAATTAATTGTATGCTTAACCTGAGCTAACATGATTTTATATATATATATATATATATATATATATATATATATATATATATAGTGACATTAATTGGACACTAAATTGCCCCTGGTCTGATTGTGAGTGCGGCTGTTTGTCTCGATGTACCCTGCGATTGGCTGGCAACCAGTTCAGGGTGTATCCCGCCTCCTGCCCGTTGACAGCTAGGATAGGCACGAGCACCCTCGTGAGTATAAGCGGCAAAGAAAATGGATGGATGGATGGATATATATTGTGATAAACTCATGGACGCCAATGTACACAGTGTGGGCATACAAAGCAAGACCAAATGAAGAGTCTTAAATCACGGTAACATTTTGATTCCAACAGGCTTCTTCTGCATATTTTGGTTACACAGCAGTATACTGTATATTCAGCATCTGACTTGCATTTTTTATGTTTGGTGTAGACAGCTGTGTTTCATCATAATATGTGAATACACCATGATTCAATAGAAAGAATACTGGAGAGTACCCTGCAGCTTGTTATTGTGTCAACTATCTGATAAGGACAGAACAACGTTAGGAGTTTACGTTTGTCAAGTGAAACAATCTGACCCTTGTTGTCCTCTTTCCCCGTCTTTTAGGTGACTATGTGGTGTTGACGGTCTTCTTTGATCTGAGTAGGAGAATGGGCTACTTCACCATCCAAACCTACATCCCTTGCACTCTCATTGTTGTCCTCTCCTGGGTCTCTTTCTGGATCAACAAGGATGCAGTACCAGCCAGAACATCATTAGGTGAACTTCTGCGTTAACATTATAAATGCCGGGACTAGCAATCGAAATTCAGATAATCTGTAATTGGGTATTGATACTAGCCCACACAGGATGTTACTTTAATTCACTAACAAGCATGCACGTAAAACATCAATAACCCTTGGGTGGTGACACTTAACCTCACATAGAAGAACAGTCAACTTCGGCGTCCTCTTTCCTTCCTCCTTTTGCCATCATTCCCCCGCCCCCTCTTTCACTCTGAGAAAGGCACGTTGCTAAGGAATCTAGTCCATCTTGATTAGAAGACCCAATCCTGGCATATGTTTTCACGCATGCCTTGATGAGACATTCATTATGCAGTACAGCAGCAGTAATTCCATGATGCAGCCTCAGCACAATAATAAGAGAGGCTGTTGGGGCTTCAATCAACGCAAAGGAAAAGAACTACAAGAGCAAAAGTTTAAACATCGACAAAACATGTCAGGGTTTGAACTTCCTGCACCTGCAGGGGGACATCCTTGGGAATTAATGTGTTTTTCAGCCATGTAGCTTTCTCCTCATCAGCTTTCTTTCCGGATCCGTAAGGCTGGAAGTTTTGACCTGGAATCCATGTGACGTGATCATTATCTGGCTTAATTGAACGTACAAGAGTCTGCCAGGGAAGAAACGTTCCTTCTATTTCTCTGTCGTCATTACTTTGTGTGCCATCAATCTCTAAAAATAGATTGTATTCTTGAGCATCAGCGAATTCCAACATGATTTGCTGAGGAAATGCTAACATGTCAAATCCCTGCTAAAATTGTACCAAGAAACGAATATCCAAGATTATAAGAGCAATACAAGCAGCCAGGTGGTTGGGAAGTAGATTAATGCATATGACATCATTCTTAATCCTTCAATGCCACCCAGAAATAAACCAATTCACTCACAATGCTGAAATATTAATTTTAAGGCAGACGGATCTCTTTTGGTCCACACCAAATATAGACTGCCACAGTAGGCCAACGCAAGCCTCCCTGTTCAGTGAAATGGAGCCTCTTTGTTTACTTATATTCGGAAGGTCTTATGCTCCTGATGGTGGTGGTAATCTTTAGTATCAGTCATCATATCAACCATTTCCATGTGCATTCACCCTGCCTTGTTCCACATGATGGAATGAACCGCAGATGGGTAAGGCCACTCTGTATAATATTACACACTCTTAACTGCTCTAAAAGAAGAAGACTGCATCTTACACAAGTATGACTCTTTTAAGAAACACTTCCTATAAATTCAATGTTCTTTTTTCTTTATTCCTATTCATTTGTTTGTTTTTCTCACTACCCAACATGAATAACCTGCCAGGGCAGCACCGACTGGCTGAGACATATTCCTTTGTGTGTTGTTGCATCATTGGCCATTAAAGCTGATTCTGATAATGATCATTAAGACAAGACAACCTTACAGGGAGAGGAATTACCGGATGGTGTTTACTGGAATATAGTGTCAGTTTTGGTGATCACTGGCAGGTGAACCATAAACCATATGGATTACAGGGAGTGAAAATCAGATGTTTATGAATCTCTCCTGGGGATTGAATTGTTAAAAGCACATGATCAATCAGCCACCACTAATCCTGGTTTAGCATCAATTAACCGCTGCAAAATTTCCCCATCACATTGCTTGATGCTATTAATAGCCTTGTTAATTAGTCCTTTTTGTGTCATTGTTTTGCTGCAAGAAAACTTTTTTAAAGCCATTCCTTAATTTGCATTGTCGCGTAGAGATTGAATTTTAAACGATATGGACAAGGATCGAAGAAAAAGTGGTTTGATGTAGAGTCACTGGATAATGCGTTTTATTGCATGTCTACTTAAAAAGGTAGAACCACTTCACTTGGTGGCATCTCTAACGTCGTTGAATGGCAATCTTGTAAAGGCTGCACATATGCATTACATTGTACTTTTTGCACTTTTTTTAAAACCAAAAAATAGAATGACAGAGTACCACTAAGGATACAGGAGTAAAGGAGGAGTAAGGAAATTATATTTATGTAAAGCTTGCTTGAGGTATAGTCACGTACTTTTAATACAATACCTTTCACAATCAAGCAAAGAAACGTTACATAGCCTAGCAAGCTAGCACCAGCACTAACAGTTGTGTGCAAATATCCTGACGTTCTGTTGAATTATGCTCTATAGTTATACTATGTTATACAGTTGCAAATTCTTCATTTTGATGAAAGGGGACCTTCAATGCTACAATTCTAATGAGTGTATTACAATTTGATAACCCAAACTGGAATTTAAAACCACACTAAAATGATCAAATAATTATGGAGAAATGCAGTTGAATCAAACTAAAAAGAGTGGACATAACAAAATTGTAGCTTCCCTGTATATAAATGTTTATATATAAACATGGACACATACAATATTGTGGAGCCATCACTGCAGAAATGCTAATTGTCATATGACATCATCTCAACATACAATAAATAATACTGTGCAGGAAAATTGATTTCCAAAGGTACATCCCAATAATTCAATTAATTTGCTCGTTCTGGTTAGTGGCTGACCACAAATGGCCCCGGCATCTTCCTTTTCTGTAAACAGTAGCGTCCATGAGCTGGAAAAAAATAGCTGTTAATCCTCTCTTTTTTTGTGATGGAAAAGTGAGGAATTTATTTTAGACTGTGATTCATGTCATAATTGTAGCCACAATTACAAAAGTTGCGAATTTAGTATACAGCCTTTGTCTGTTATCTCATTACCAGGCATCACCACAGTGCTGACCATGACGACGCTGAGTACCATAGCAAGGAAGTCTCTCCCTAAAGTTTCCTATGTGACGGCCATGGACCTGTTTGTCTCCGTCTGCTTTATATTCGTCTTTGCCGCACTAATAGAGTATGGCACGTTGCACTACTTTGTAAGCAATAGGAAGCCGAGTGCCAAAAAGGACAAGAAGAAGAAAAACCCGGTGAGTGCCCTTCTAAGTCCAAAAAAGGTCATGTTTTATGTTGTATTTTGGACTCATTTGGAACAAAACCGGATGTGTAACTTATAATGTACCTTGTGCATAAAATCATAAAATGTCTTCACATCTCTGTTTGAATGCCAGGAAATTGTGATATAAAAATAACATAAGGTGTTTAAAAACATTTTGGACCATTAACATGACTTTTAACCTGTACAACTCAGTTGAAAAAAATAATTGGAGTAAAAAAAAAAAACCACACCGTCTGATAACTGGGAATGTGGCTATGTTCATAATTCAGATTCAAGTCACAGTCAAGCATATGTTGAGTTGGAGTCAGGTCTCCTTAAAGGTAAAGAAAAAAAAAGTTTTGAAATTATTTCGTTTTGGTTTTACACAGATTAAAAAAAAACAACCAGCCATTTGAACAAGGTTGTGTGGAGACTATTTATATCCACGATAGGTTAAAGTTCAATGACATACTCATTGTCCGTTCCCTAAAGTATTACACTGACGTTAATCCCCATGGGAAAAAAAAAATGCTTAGTATCCCTAAGGGAGCATCTTCCCAATCACTGTCACCTCGACTTACTCAGTGAATGAAGCCTTAAGCTCAAACCGTCACCTAATCCTCCGCACATCTGTTACAGTTGTAATTTAGACCCATGTCACATGTCAGGACGCTGGCTTTCGCCTAGCCTTGAATCCATCAAGAGATCATGTGGCTCGGCTGAAAGGCCTGCCAAGCTCTCCTACCAAATACGTGTTGATTCTGAACATAGCGGAAATATGAGTCATGATCAACTGGCTTAATTCTTTTACATACAATTAATCATGGTGACGTTCATGACGCACATTCCACCTCTTTTACAGCTCTTGCTATTTTTGTAATACATTGTTCTATGGCTAAAGCAGTAAGTATCAATGCTAACACTGTCCCCCTTTTCCACTGCACAGCACCTTGCCAGCCAGGGTTACAAAGCATGGCAAGCTGATACCATACTGCTAAACTACTGTTGGTCTCTCCGTTGTCAAACACATCCAGCATTGCCCAATAGTCTGCACTTTGCTCCAAATTGTCCATTTGTTCCATTTGCCATATCTCCTTTTGGATCAAATTTGCTGCCTTACGGTGGCCAGCATCCAAATCCCTAGAAGTGAGTAAATGAGTCAATCATTCGTTTGTTTGAGTTCCAAATGATACAATCAATTAATTGTGTATTTTTTTTTTAATTACACTATTTTGAAGAGCCACTGCAGTACTGTGGAATGGAAAAGGGTATTGTAGGAAAATACTTTGGAACATTTATTCCACCATGCGCTCCCCCATGTGTTGCCATACTATGTATGTCTTTCTGCGGTATCTCCTCACTTTCCAATCTGACTGGTGCAGAATTTGTTATTTTCATGCATTATCTTGTGTTTTCTTTTGAATTCTGGTTATTGATGTCTCGTTTTCTGTTTGTTGTTGTATATTCTCTTATTCAATTCCTCACATTCTTTGTTTCCTGTCCGGACAAAAGCTCCTCCGGCTCTTTTCCTCCAAGGTATATTGCCTGTGTCTCACTGCATGCTTCTGCTGCATTTTTTTGGCTCTTTGAGCCCTCAAGCACCACACTGCTTTTCTGTATATTCTATAGCAAAATATCGGTTTCCTCTTTATCTTACCTGCATTTTTATTATACACCTCCTCATTTGATGAACAGGTTTCAGAAAAATGACATTAAAGGTGCTCTCTGCTGTGCACAGCGCGGAGGCAGCCAGCCAGCCAGACTCAAGCACTTTTTTTTTTTTTAACATTCCAAATGAGCATCCCACTGATCCTGTACCCAATGGAACATTAAGTCCAGGCTCAGCTTGGACTTCTGGCTCCCTCTGTTCTGTTTCACTCTTGTCGTCTTAACCACAGTGCGCGGCTGCAAAAGCTTCCTCTCCCCCCCACCTCTCTCGTCATGCCAGTGAAACTTTACCTCTGTGTTCGTTGGGCTTGTCAACCTGACACTTCCTACAGTCAGCAGAGCCTTAACAGACTGAAAAAGACAACCCCCATAATATGTTGAGTCTAATTAGAGTGCTTTTAGAAATCGGGTACGATACATGAAAGCATCCAAGGTGGAAGGGAGCAAGCAACAATCCAAATTTACGCATGCACTATATGGACAGTGGTCTTAGAGAGCTCAGATGGCCTGCAAAGGAAGCATATTTCAGCCTCCCAACCGTGTGTCGTTTTTATAACATGGAGCATGGTTACCATAGGTTAGGATAAGAACGAAGACCGACCACGTAATGGAGCTTTTCCTTTTGGTTCATTTTTCTATTTACTAATACTGTGTGTTCTAGTTATAGCATTACCGCAAATAAACCATGTTGTCCTCACTTGAACATGAAGAAAGCCTAAGCCTCGATACTTGAATTCCTCCAGATGAGGCATCACTTCTTCCCCAACCCAAATGGTATGGTTCACCCTTTTCCGACCTCAGATTAGGAGGTGCTGACTCCTAATCCAACAGCTATGATCAGTTGCAAATCTTTTAGTTCACCTTGATCTGAAATTCTTAATTTTAACAAGTCATTACGGAGAATTCTATGCTTCATTGTGGGCGCACTGTGAGGTTCAAGCCTTGGTTTTTATTTTATTTTATTTATTTGTTTGTTGCAGTATGATTTACCAAATGTTCTTATGGATGATTAAGAAATTGTAAATTCATTCACAAAAGAGAGTCCAGTTCCTTAGTTTTTGTAATGGAAAACTCTTTTCTAATATGCCAACACCTGTGTCCATATAGTGTACAATTCTGCTCTTCTTAGTACAGGTTTGCACCATTAATTTGCTTTAGGGATTAATTTCAGACAAGACGAACCTCAAGGATTCATTTTGAAAGGCTCATCCCATCTAATTTAACCATCTTGTTTTCTAAGAGGTTGTCTACTCTTCAGTCAGTTAAAGTTGCCAACGCCACTGTGTCTTTCCTTTGTTTTCTTTTGTTTGCTAACACCAACCCAGCAAAGCCCGGTGTGAGCGGGACGTCGCTAATGCTCCTTCTGCTTGAGCTTCCACTCATTGCGCCGCCTCCAGTAAAAAAAAAAAAAAAATCCCCTTTGAGAAGTGAGTCATAACCTGCTCGTCTTAATCCCCTTATGAACTCAACTCACTGTCTGTTCATTCGGACCCCAGAAAAATTACAAAGTGCTGAAGGCGACCCGTATGTTGTTTTTCATATGGGGTTCTATGTCGTTTTCAAAAGGGTTTGTGAACAAGTGTTGGGATAAATGAGGCTGTCGCGAATGGACTGTTGAATCAAATTGCAGTATACTAAACTTGTTTAAGGACCCATGCTAACAGAAGATTATGATGTGTTCTAATAACAAGCAGCATTTCTTAGGTGGTCCATGGTACTGTTACTATCGAACAAAAAGCAAACTCAAAGAAAACTAGTGGCATTTTTTTGTGGGAAGTCGTGACGTGAAATTCTTGTTGAACTTGTTAGAATGCTCGACACGCAGTCTTTCTAGAAGACAGGTTTGACACTTGAGTTTATCAGCAAGGTCGAGGATCCTTCAAATGCTGCCAAAGCATTTAATCTCCCAAACAGCTAGAATCCCAATTTATGCAACAGAAAGTGGCCTGACTTTTAAGATAAAAAGTGGATGAAAACAGCATATTTGAATACTTATTGTCTCCCTTTAGAATGACACACCAGGCATTTTTGTCCTGCCCATATTCACGTCACATAGTAGCAGGGAGCTTTTGTATTAAACTTGCGACCGGGGGGGATCAGATACTGTCTAGGGTCGGGTAAGGCACTCATCAGAAGGGATTTAGTTTTTCCCAATTTATAAATTCTAATGCTTTGTAAAATAACTACTTTGTCACATGAACGTTTGAAACCAAATTGAAAACTCATACTATTACAGTGCGGTCATGGTTAACAATGCCTTTCTACAGTTGTGATGTACATTGTCTCTTTGTTTATTTGTAAGTTGGAGCCTCTGCAAATGTAAAATCATAGTTTCACTAAATCTTTCTTTGAAAAACAAACTTAATATAAAACCAAAATAGGTGTCTGTAAATGACCATGCCGAGACCCGGCAACTTGTTCATGGAAAACCTGTTTTAGTGAACCGTTGGCATGCATTAAGACAGGATCATGATTATTTAAGTCCATTTAAAGTAAGGTATGTGTCTCTGCTCAGTAAAGAGGAAACACCATTTAGAGGTCACTTTTTGAGGAAATATGGAAATATTTTCTGAACCTTCACAAATTAGAGGCATGGTTTTCTCGTGGTGAGCCCAGTTTCAGACAACAGAAAGAGAGCACTGGCCCAGCACATATACCAACAACTCCTCATTCATAAACTTGGTTTGACTAGATGTGACATGTTTAATATACACTATTAAAGAAAATATAGGAATTTTCCTCTTTGAAGTACCAAAACCTGCAAATATTATTGAAAATGTGTGTGTGTGTGTGTGTGTATATATATATATATATATATATATATATATATATATATATATATATGGAGAGAGAGAGAAGGGGAGAGAGAGAGAGAGAGAGAAATTCGACAGCCAATAAAATGTCATTACCATTAGGATCCCCACAGAGATTGACCCATTGTCACAATAGACCCATGTAATTCACAAGCACAGGGGTAGTTATCGCTCTTGGTGTTTTCTTGACAGTAAAAGGCTTGATTATCCACAAAGAAGGTGCTAATTACATTTTGCTGAAGAACGGCACCATACGAGGTGGCATCTTAAATGAACTCACCCTAAACCCTGCCCGTAACATTTCACGGTGGTTTCGGAAGAACCGCTATGTTCCAGGCGCTAACTGTTAACTTCCTGTTTAAAAGCAGACGCCCACGGTGGACATCCGCCCGCGCTCGGCCACGGCCATCCAGATGAACAACGCCACGCACATGCAGGAGCGCGACGAGGAGTACGGCTACGAGTGTCTGGACGGGAAGGACTGCACCAGCTTCTTCTGCTGTTTCGAGGACTGCCGCTCGGGGGCGTGGCGACACGGCCGCTTGCACATCCGCATTGCCAAGATTGACTCGTATGCACGTATTTTTTTCCCCACCGCGTTCGGTCTCTTCAACCTAGTCTACTGGGTCTCTTATCTCTATCTTTAAGAATGCGTATCCAGCCTTATCAGTGTGCTCTATGTGTCATGTGGGACATTCCTTCGAGATGGGGGACGCCGCCATTTATGATTTGAGCACTTCCCTCATTTAAACTCTTCATTGGATCGGATTCATAAGTTTAGTCACGGTAGAAGTCGCAATCCTGTAGCATTACATTTAAGCGACATGAAGAGATCGATGAAATTATTGACGTGCGTGTTAATGTTCTGTTCACTGTGCCAATGCCTCATTTGGTTTGTTTTTAGTTTTTGGGTGGACAAATGGAAATGACCTGCTGTTTGTTGCTTTTTCACATCCAAATGCAGTGCTACTTTGACTTACCTACACGTGCAAGAACTTAAATCAACCTCCTAAATCAAGTTACTGCCATATTACAATGTGTCAAGAACATTAACAGTTGTAATCGGGGATTTCATATGAGGCAATGAACTATCAATGATTTCATTTATTTTTAATTGGAGAAGCTATTGCTTTATGTTCTCAAGTTTTGTTTCCATCCCTGTGCTGTATTGAGTAGGATTGTTAATTGGGTTCTATGCGGGAAGTCTGAGTGGATTGGAGCTTACATTTCCATGCCAGACATCAAATCAGCAGTGTAGCAAAGTAGTATGCTCAGTTTTTAAGACTTTTAAGATTACTTCATCAATTGAACAAGTTCTTCAAGTATTCAAGGAGTTTAACTGTCATACTAACACACATTTGCAGATGATATGACACGAATTGTAATATGCATGATTGCAGATCAGCTCAGTAAGTCTCTAGACTTGTGAAATATGAATAGAATGGGAAAATGAAAAAAAGTAAATGCTTATTTGCAGTTGTTAGTGTTCGCAAAGGTGCAAATGGATTTGGATGCAGCATAAATCCAATCACCAGGAGCTTGGAATTTGAAAAGGCTACAGAGAACTGTTCAAGTTTAACACTCTGGAAAGAAGCGGTTCCTCAGCCTGGTGGCCCTGCACTGGATGCTCTGTAGTCTTCTCCCTGAGGGGACAGAAAGGATGAGAAGGTGTGCTGGATGTGTTAAGTCTTTGATAATGCAGCAAGCCCTCTTTCTGCACCTGCTGATGAAGATGTCTGTGGTGGTAGGAAGGCAATTCTCCACAATCGTCTGAGCAGTATTTTCTTTTTTAGAAATGTATACTTGCTATACCTGATGTCTTTTTTTTTATATATATATATATACTTCTTAAGCCAGTAAATTGGTTGAGACTGACTCAACAGCACCTGCGTTACTCGCAGCCAGGTGTCACAGTCAATTTTGCAGCAGTTGCTTCAAATCAAATCCACAAAACTCTTAACCAATTAATCGATTATGATGCCCATCCCTAATTGGAATCTTTTAATTTGGCTAATGTAATCCTTCAAGTAATCGTCTAACATTTTTTTCCGTGTAGTGAGAAGCAGTGATGATGATAATGATGATGATGACAACGCCGTTCATGGATAGCTGTACAGATACTGTAAATATTTTAGTATCGCATAGTGTTTATATTTATTGCATGCATCTTTCAAGGCCAGAAAAAAAATACATGCATTTCTTCTGTTGACTACTGCTGGGTGTCATTCAGGATTCAATTCCAGACAATTAAAAAATGTGAAAATATCTTTACATCCGGGCCCCAAGTTTTGATGTTCCTTACAACTTTCAACAGAGGGAACAGTTACTGTTAAAAGCCAGCATTCCCTCAATACATTGTCTCGATGCAAGAGACGCAAGGAAAGGTACTTTACAGTATGTCTGTGTGCTTGTCCTTCACTTCACAAAACTGCAGCCATCTCAAAGAAAACCTTGTTACTAATCAATATTCCAAAGCGGATGTCGGTGCACATACCAGTGAGTCATTTGTGGTGCTCACTAATTTGCAGACATCACAAAACTCAAAGCTTAACCATTTTAATGTATGTATTCCTTTATTTTTACGAGCAGCTGTGCAAGCCTTATTATTGAGCATCTCTCTTCATTTTTGGTTGAGCCAAAAGTCATGAATGCTCGTTTCCTCCGATCCTTTTCCTTCGAATTGTGTTGTTTTGAGAAAGGACACTACGAAAGCGCTGTAAATGTCGTGTATATTGTCATGTAATATATAACGCACTTAAGACACGGGTGGGGAAAAGATATGAGTGTTTTTGATAGATGACATCTATCTCACAAAAAAAAAGTCTGTGTAAAAATCACATTATGATGTACATACATTAGGAAAATAAGAAAACCCTTGGGCTTTTCTAAAAAAAACAACAAGAAAGGGTCTAAATAAATAAATATATATATATATATATATATATATATATATATATATATATTGTAATTTCAGCTTGTCACATTATATGAAATTACAGTGTATTACACTTATTTAAAGGCCTAGAATAATCCTAGGATGTGCGGTATTTATTATTTATTTGAGATATTTATTTCATGGAAATAAATTGTACTTAATGTTCATATCGTCTTAAAAAAACTGCATTCATTCAAGAGTGCATTTTTTTTTATTTATTTTTTGTTTTTTGGTCAGTATGTCAAAGGAGCTTTAGCCTGCCTTCTCTTGTGTTCTTTCTGTATTGTGGTTGATGTTCTCACTGCCGTCTGTCCAACTGTTTGCTCAAATGTGACTTTTCTTTTATGGAGCTTCAAAATTGGATTGGAGAGGAAAAAAAAACACCAAGTTTCCAAGGACATCTTTTAAGTGATTTTTTTTTTTTTTTTTTTTTTTTTTTTTTTAAATCTGGCATTTGTCAACCTCTAAAAATAGGCTGGGGAACTGTTTTTCCAGTCAGCAGCCAGTTACCTTTATATTTTTGAAGCCCTTCAAGGATCATATAGAGTTTAGGTTAAAAAAAAAAAATAATGCAATGATTGAGCTTTATCGTCATTATATTTTGAAGATTTGCAGGTGAAGTAATTCTGAGATTGATTGTTTTTGTTTTATTTTATTTGCACACCAGATTGGATCAAATGCTCTAACTTGCCTGTTGTAGAAGCCATTTTGAATCAAACGTTTCACTTATGTTCCCAAGATGCCACTCTGCAGTGTCATTTTTGTCACCTCTTCACGTGACTGTTCTTCCTCTGTGTTTTGTACCTACAGTACCTACAACCTGAGACATTGTTAAAGAGAAACATAAACGTACTATTTTTGTGCGCGAGTTCCAAACTAAATGAAGACAACAATGTGACTGTGCACTGTAACTAGTCTATGTGTGTATTCAGGCTGCAAACATAACGTAATATCCTAAATCTGAAAACCTACAGTGGTACAGATGACAAAAAAAATAAAAAAAATAGTCCAGGTTAAATATTCCACATTTGCCATAGTTCATTCATCATGTGTCAAATGTGGGGACTGGGGATTGCAATGAAGTACTGTATGTCCATGTTGAATGTTTAGTTTCACATTAAGCGTTAAGTTTACAGAATAGGACCAAATCAATTTGTTTTTGAATCTTCACTGTATTTATGTTGTGATTCTTATTTATTTTAGGAGTCGGAAATACAGCAAACAAAACATTTTCCACAGCTATCAATGTTGAAAAAAATATGTATAAAATTAAAAGAGAAGCATCATATCAGGTGTCAGAATGGTTCAAATTCTCCTGCTTACATTAGTTGTTTGGTATCTATGTAATTCTTGAGTTGGGTGTACAAAAAGGGAGCACGGTGTATGCATAGTATCCAAATGTACTTTTCATAAGGGAAATTGCACATAGCTGTGAAATTTACAATAAAATGGGTGCATTTACCTGCGTGTGTGTTGAGGTTTTTATGGTAATTATGCAATGAAAAAGTATTTAAAGCAATGCCTTGTGTGGGTTGTAACTGTTGTGTGATATCAAAGATTTTGTATCAACAACTGGTTAAAAATGATTGAAGATTCCTCATTCAAGGAAATGGAAAAAATTGTGCTCAAAACCAGCCACATTAAATTACAGCAAGTCGGGAGAAGACAGAACAGTTTTGTTTTGTTTTCTGGGAAAACCATTGTTACTGCAAATCTCTTATCTACCGTGGAGTGTCTGCAGTGATGCGGATTTTGTATTGATCCGTTGTGGTAAAGAAGAAGCTAAGTCAAAAAGTGAAGGTCTCAATTTACAGGGCGATCTACATTTCACCTATGGTCACGAGCTGTGGGTCCGAAGAAAGACCCAAAGAACATGATCCCAGATATAATTTGTCGAAATGAGTTTCCTCCGCAGGGCTCTCCCTTCAAGATAGGCTGAGAAACTCGGTGACCCGGGATGGGTTCAGAGTAGAGCTGCTGCTCCTCCACAATGAGAGGAGACAAATGAGGTGACTGGGGCATGTGATTTTGATGCCTCCCGGACACCTCCCTGGTAAAGTGTTCCAGGCACATTGCGCTGGGGGGAGACCCCGGGGATGAACCAGGACAGACTGTGTCTCTCAGCTGGCCTTAGAACACCTCAGGATCCCCCCAGAAGAGGTGGATGAAGTGGCTGGGGAGAGTGAAGTCTGGGCATCTCGGCCCCCTCGACCTGACCTTGGATAAGCGGAAGAAAATGGATGGATGGATGAATGGAAGATTGCTTCCTTAATCTACAAAAAGAAATTTCCAACAAACAGTAAATCAGAAACAATTGTAAATTGTTTGTACCTTTCTTTGGTGACATCAAAAAGATAAGTGTGATATCGACAGCTCTTTTAAAAAAAATTGGCATTAACATAGAAACAGTCCATTGTCATTCCATTCCATTCAGTGAGTTCTATTCAAGAAAGGGAACTCAAACTAGTGTCCCACGGTCCCACGTCACCCCACAGAACAGGCACTTGTCCCTCTGCTGGGCGGCAGCTGCAGAGGATGCCCAATGAAGCACCCGCATCACAGCGCCCTTTCATCGACTCAGCTTCTTCGGCACGTGGCGGAGTGCAGAGATAGCGAGCATATGATTAATAATGCATCCTGCACATGAATCATCTCTCTGGGGTTTAATGTCACACTTTCATCACCACGTGTGTCTTTACACAGAATGAGCCAACTGAGTATTGGTTTCGTGTTCCCCTACTGCTTGAGAAAAGAAAATCTCATGTAACACAGGTCATCCTTTGGATGAAATGAGGTGAACAAGTTGAACTGCATTACAAGATCATGTCGATAACAGGGATTTACTCAATTTGCCTTTATTGATATAGATAATCATCTTCATTTGATAAACAAGTAACTGAGCACATGAAATTGGAATTCAATTATAAGGAAATGCACATTTAAAATCATAAGACTTCCAGGATCTTATCAAAAACATTTTCTCGAATGGGAGAGTGTTTTCTTATTTTTTTTAATAATGCTTAACTTCTTTTTATATAAGTAAAAATGTTGGTATGATTAAATTGGCCAATGGTGTCTTTGCACAAGTGCCATTCTTTGTCTGGTTGTGCATAGCTGAACATCTGAACATCTCTCTCCAAATCTGGTGAGTATTCTTTTCATCCAAAATAATTACTTGTCTTTTCTTGTGTCTCACAATTTGGAAATGTGTGTTTCTTTGTTTGTTTCTTGTTTTGTTTGGTTTTTATTTTAATCTGAAGCCTGAGGAAAAATGTTTTTTTTTTAGACAAAAGTAATAATCTCATAGAATTTGGAGTCACATGATTTTTATAAAACTGCTACGGAATACTTTTTGTCAGTAGCAGCAATAATATTGTTGAATACCACGCTGCAGCTTCCACGTTGTTGCTTTATTAGAGAACATTTATTCACTGTTGATCCGTTCAATTGATGACACACGATAAATTGTCCCCCATAGAATAATTTGACCTCACTCTGACGTAAGGGCTGGTGCATCTGATCTTTACAACCAAAGTTGATATTTTTACTAGATGTATTCAACTGTTAACTCCTTTAATGTAATCCGCTGTGACTCAGTAACACTGAGTAGTTGTAGGTTGCACGAGTTCGCCTTCCATGACATAAAGACGGTTTAATTACCGTGGCTTAACTGTCAAGACAACACCAATTGCAATCGCCGCAAGGAGATGATGAATAGAATGCTTATTGCACTGGGACCTCTGGGGTTGTACATAAACACACTTTAAAGCACGTCACATTAGCAGCACTCCCCAAGGGATTCACACAAACCGTAAACACAACTCACATCACCTTAATCCTCAACATGTCCTCACCTTAAGAATCAATAGGGAACATTAAGGGGGCCTTTATTTATCCTCTTAATACCCAGCATGGTCCCTTGAGAATTTGATAGAATTCAATACAATAGAATGACGCCCTGAAGTTCAAATGTAAATGTAAAAAGCGGACTATGTCAACAATGCTTTAACTAGAAGAGGTGGGAACCAAACGTTTGTCGTGGGGAATGTAGTCTTGACTCATATTCCTCCATTTAATGAACAACTGAGAGATTACAATCATCTAACACAGTGGGAACTAAGAACAAAAAGCTACTTTTTTCCAAACACAAAGAAAATGGCCATGTTCAGCTTTCCAAGATTCAATAGTTCAGCTCTGTTTCCCATTTCTCGAACTTTGGTCTGGTCTTGTTTGAAATTCAGGGCTTATGTATTCTTGTCGCAAATCTTACCACAGTTTATCCCAAGTTTATGTATTATTGCCTTGATAGAGTATACAATACGTCATCTAAAAGATGTGACATTACATTTACAAACATCCATCCATCCATCTTCTGCTTTTCCTGACAAGGCTCGCAGGCATCCTGGACTCTATACCAACTGACTCCGTGCAAGAGGCAGGGTACACCCTGAACTGGTTGCAAACCAGTTGCAGGGCACACATAAATAGACAACCATTCCCACTCACATTCACCCCAATGGGCTATTTACAGTCTTCAATTAACCTACCATGCATGTTTTTGGGATGTGAGAGCAAAATTGGAGTACCAGGAGGAAACCCATGCAGGCACAGAGAGAACAGGCAAACTCCACAAAGGAGAGGCCGGATTCGAACCCACGTCCTCAGAACTGTGAGAAAGAAGTGCTTGTTCACTGTTCCACATTCACAAATGCATTCTCTACCGCCATCTAGCTACTGATCATAACTTGGAAGATTTGTAAATTAGTACACTTGTAATTCATGGCAGCTCTGCAGCTGTAAAATAATTACATGTTCCAAATCTAAACAACGTGACAGGGAACCTTCTGCCTGATAAATTCCCCCCCTACCCCCAGTGTGTGGAGGGGCAGCTGATGAAGCCGTGTGATTATTACACAATGGGTTTGTGCACGCGTTACCACGCGGTGTGCCTTCAAAGCACAACCTTTCATCAGTCATGGTACACGCTCCTCAATAAACCAAGCATTTATTATACATAAAGCCGGTATGTGGCTCACTTTTTAGAACTTCATCCCTTCAAGGCTTTCATGATGAAAATAACGCATGTACTGGCACAGTCACAATATTGGAAAGATGTGTTGGATTAAAAAATGGAAATGTTAATACCTCAGAGGCATTCTTATTATGGGTTATATGTGACATGGTGACTGACCAGGGATCTTAGGTGAACATTGGCTTTCTTTCAAATCGAGTCTTTGAGGAAAAAAAAAAATCCTTGGGTACCTTGTATCAGTTGTGAACATCAGCTAAGGTTGTGTCCATACCAGTTCAGTAACCTGGTCCAGACCAAAGCACTTGGTCATGGTTAAAACTGTACCAAAGGCTGCCAATTAAATGGTGTATTAACAAACAGACACCATATTCCAGAATATATATATACATAGAATATATATTTCATATTCCAGAACACGACTTGATCTTGATTTTGGTCCTCTTATCTGGTGAGCAAAAGGGTTAAGAGAAAGTGGAATTTTCTGAATAATGAGAAGAAAGTTGCTTTGTGGGTGTTGAACATCCCTGTATTATCAAATACATAATACAGGGGCTCCTGTAATAGTATAGTTGATAAGTATTGAATTCTGTTCCTGTAGTGGTGACAAAGTCACAACATGTTTTACTCTATCACTAACCTAATTTGCCGTAGTACTAAATCAGAATCAGCTTTAATAGTCAAGTGTGTAAAAACACAGTCAGTCATAATTATGGTAAATAAATAACACACACTTCTTGGCCATAGAATCTTGGGGTCACAAAAGTCACTACTGAGTTCCGTTTTTAGGTTTTACTTCAGGTATCTCTCGGACACTTCAGTATTTGACAGCTTGGGCTGTGCAGTTTTAGTAAGCATAACATTCCCTTGACCATGGCTTGCCAACTGAGAATTTACGAGCTTGCAACTGTCCCAATTACTCTGCAGTAGCAATTTGAGAGGATTTATGGTCATCACGCTGCTCCACTGCATTGTACAAACTACTCTAAACTACACAACTTTCTTGAAACTGGCTCTGTTCTAAACACATTTTTGGGTGGAATGTCTGCTACAACTGGCAACGATGAAAGCACCAAACTCCATCGATCCGGCGTTCATGCAAAGTCCTGGAAAGTCTATCCGAAGCACTGGACGGGAAATTAGCACAAAAAAAAATTTGCAAGGTTGTGGTTGGTCAAATCTTCAGCCGGAAGATTACCGTACAATGCTCAACATGCTGAAGTCGGTATTAGATTAAGCTCTGTTAAACTTGCCATGGATAGCGTAAATCCTAATTCTATGCTCTGAAATCTAAATAGTCGGAAAGGAAGAGACCAAAACTTTCCACAATGCCTCAATATTCAATCTCTTTTTTTTTTTCCTCTTTGCTCGTTCCTTTTTACTATTTGCTAATGCAGTTGACCTTGTTTCCAGCACCACGTGGTCAAAGGCTGGCCTCGTTACCTGAATTTTTATCAAATCAATTATTCAACACTTGCCGTCTGAAAAGAAAAGGTACTTTAAGGTTACATCGCTTCCAAGAGAGCCCGAGGCGTTAACATCCACACTGAAAAATAAAAACTCCAGAAATAAGCACATTTTTCTCAAAATATGTCAAATGGCTGGCTGGCTTGGACCAATTTCAAACAGACTTTCAGGTATTTATGCCTGTTTGTCACAGGTCCAAGTTGCTTTGAACACGCACTTGGCCAACTCACAACAATTTTTCTAACCTATTTATTGTGACCAATATGCTTGAACAATCATGCATTCATTGTGGTATCATTTGAATATTATCAACATGTTTTTACAAAAGAAAGGTCATTTATCTGCAGCATTTTCATAGGAGACACCGTGTGACATTGGTGAAGGATAGATGGTGTTAAAACTCCACGAAAAGACATTAAAATAAAATATAGTGGTCTTTATGGCCGCCGGCAGAACTGTCAGATGTCATTTACGCTTTGCTACAGCAATCACTTTGGAAAGATTGGTTGCCGTGAGGTAGTAAAGGGGGCTGGGGGGTGTAACAACTCTTCAGGGAATCACTGATGTCAACCGTGCTTCTATTGCCATGAGTATTAGCATGCAAGACAAGGCTTTTAGTATTTAAAAAAAAATAATAATGATTTTAATCTCTCACAGATTTGCTTCTTCACGGTGAAATTAGCGGATGCGGTGCGTAATTCCACAGATAATGGTCACAGATATTGATAATCCTCGCTTGAAAACTGTCGTCGCGTTCCTTATTTTAGAAATTACTTTGCAGATATTTGCTTCAAAAATGCATTTAAAGCCATCGCTATGAGTTATTGAAACAATGATCGTCTACCATTTAGGTTATTTAGACTATGCCGGTAAGCATCCTTGATGTGGTACATGCTACCATTTGTGGGCATGGGTGTGTTTGATGGGCATAAGCTTTAAACTGAGCTGCTCGGCTCATTGACTCCATCATAATGGAGACACTTAATCCAATAGGTTGGATTGATGAGTGACATTCCTCCAGAGATCTTTAAACACTCAGCTGCTCATTCAAACACGTCATCTGACAATTTTAAGAGATTCCACTGTAAAATTGTTTTGTTTGCTGAACCGTAAAACCGCAAGATGGATCAATATCTGAAGAAACATAGTTATGGAATAAAAACAGCTTTCCAACGTGCACTTGTGTTTGAGACGTGCTACGTACCGATTCGTTAATTTAGTGGCATTCCATTTTGAGGGCCTGAATGATCAGAAAGTAATAAAGTATCTATATTTGTACATGGTGTATTGATAATTTACCCCAAGAGATGTGACACATCCACATTGATATTTTTTCCCACCCCTTGTGTATCCAGCTTCGTGTTAACACTTGAGGGGTGTCAGTGTGCGGGCTGCTTTTAGATCACACTTCAGCACATTTCCTTTGACACTCGCTCGCTCTCTCTTTCCACATGAGTGTGTCTGCCCGGTCTCCCTGAGGTGACTCCAGCAGCAGCAGCAGACACGTCTCGTTGGAAAAGTGGATCCTCACTTCCCACCGGGGGCCGAAGGGGCAACACTTGCATGAGTTGTTGCCTGACTGTCCGGTGCCCTCAGGTCGTAATGACTCACCCAAACGCACAGCTGAATAACTCGCAGAGACAGAATATATAGCACATTTGCACATATAGCCCCGTGTTCTCCCATGCGCGCAATCGGGTAAAGACGAGCAGCTGGGCGCTTTTGTAGCGGAGCCGATTCTCCCATCGACTCAAGTCTCTCATTTAGGCACCTTCATTGCAAAAACACATTTTACACCAGTGTAAAAGTGATAAAGACAGCCGTATTTAAAAGAACGTTTTGCACTTTCGGGAGCATTGATGAGTTTCATGTTGGAAAATTTGAGCCACAAACACACAATGAAATTTGAAGTAATGGAACTGGAAGTGTTAATGGAAGACAAACAAATAGTTACAATAAGAAATATACAAAAGTCCTGTTTTGGGTGGATTTCACTTAGCCTGAGTGTTCATCCTACCCAACATTGCATTTAAAACTTGGGAACACCCAAAAACTGCTCAGGGAGAAGGAAGCACAGCCAGGAACAAGGCTATGCTGCTCGACGTACATAACAGAATAGACGGTATATACCAAAAATGTTTTTTCTATTCATTTAAATATGTTTCCACAAGCAGAAGGTATCTATTCTCCCCATCAGCTTTCAATTGGCTTGTGCCTCATCTGTGTTATGATTCCGTGACGCAGTCCCGGTTTGTGCCTGCTTTTCCGTCTTGGAACTGAAAAGCCCAACATTACCCATTGCAATTCAACTAACCCAAAGCCCTTCAAATCACATGAACATGCCAAATTAATAAATATTGTGCTTTAGTGGTAAAGTAAGTCCCCCCCCCACACACACACACACTTTTATACCTTTATAAGGTACACCACATTATTTACTAAAAAGCTGCAGGTATGTCGCCAAGGTGCAAATATGGCTTTTTAATATCCTGTATATTTTTGTAGACAGAATCATAGAGTACAACCCTTGTTAACCCAAGTGGACACTCCAAACTTTATTTGCCATTTATATGGTCACATTGCAGTGTATAGACTTCCTTAATGACTCAATTTTTCCCCACAAGGTGACTTAGAGTAAACTCCGTGAGGTTGCTTCTCAGTTCTATGGTCTTAAAGCAACTCCTGAGGCAAAAAGTTCAAGATGCAGCCTGCTCACGTCTCCCAACACCCTTTTTGACTCCATTCAGTGCAACTGAGCAGCAGCTCCGCTCCAAGCATCTCTAATGAGCTTCATGGTTGGTTGAGCCTCCGTTTTTCCCCAACAACCCTTTGTACCGTTCCCAAGGAGAGTAAACAGTGAAATTGGGCAAAAATGAAACAACAACAAAAATAATTGCAAAAAACAAGGATTTTTTTTTTTAAATGATAATTATGAGTGACTGTAAAACAGTTGACAGTCATATGATGAAATCTTTGACAAGTATAAAATCTCACTGGTGGCAACAGCCATTTGTCTTCAGAAGACAGCATTAAGTCATGATGAATCAGAGGTGTTGATAAAAGGTCAAGGGGTTAAGTTTTTATATAACGGTATGTACTATAAGAATATAACTGGAGTTGTCATGTATCTACTGACCTTTGACAAAACACCCAAAAATTTGGCATTGATTTATGAAATATCTCTGAATTCTAATGTGACTTCAACCAGATTTGTTTTCATTATTAGATCTCTCTCTCTCTCTCTCTCTCTCTCTCTCTCTCTCTCTCTCTCTCTCTCTCTCTCTCTCTCTCTCTCTCTCTCTCTCTCTCTCTCTCTCTCTAATTTAAAGGCAAAGAGCATGACCTTCAATTCAACCACACAAAATGAGCAGGACAATGAGGCTCAATTAAAAACGATCATCTGGAAATATCTAAAGGAATACAATGGCCCTTTGTATGTTTGATGAATAAATATAATCAGTCAAATCCTTTTTTAGACATTTGATTGATTCCCATGACTCGATCATGAAAAAAAAAAGGAAAAAAAAAAATCAAGGACTATTTGCTTGGGGTGTGTTTATTTCTCCAAGTGTTCTTGAGCTCTATTTTAATGGAATTATTCCAGAGCCAGGTCTGTGGAGATGTACAGAAGCTCAACCGCTTATGTCCTTCTTCACTACTAGTTACTATTTTCTTTGCTAATAGGGATGGCCATAAAAATTGATGGTTGAGAATTGTATGGAATTGATAATAAAATCTGCAAGAAGCAACCAGCAGAAGACCTGTTGATTGAACAAATTCTAAATGAACAACTGATCAGTTTGAAGCCCGTCCCTATCCCCGTTGTAAGAAATTCATTTTTATGCATTTAAAATAAAACTAATATGAGGGGAGAAAAAAAAAAAACATCCAAAAACTTTCACCCAGACACACTGTCCAAAAAGAGGGTGATTAGTGAACAATGTCTGAACATGAGCATGACAATGAAATCGCAAGATAAATAAATAAATTAGAAAAAAAGAGGAGACAGCTCAGCCAAAAATAAGTTTGATGAAAATGGAACGAGCCAGCTGTTAAAGCTTGTTTTGTCATGCACAAAGCGAAAAAGCATTAGACTTCAGCTCCTATTTGCACTGCTTGAAACAACCCAAATGAATATTACATCCAACATTATGTAAGAGGGGGATCGCATAATCCTGCCGATAGACTGAGGATGTTGACTGAGCGTGCATGCTTGCTTTTCATGCCATTTCCTAATTTTGCATACAATCATCAGACACCACACAGCTCTATGCACCTTTCATTCCTCTGCCTCCTCCCCCGAGGGACATTTCAGTGATGTTGGGTGTTGGACCCTCAGGTGTAGCCTCACACATGCTACATTTTAATGTTCTGCAGTATAATGTATTCTTTTCCCTCGCTTTCATACGTGCCTAACCTCTCTCAGGGAGTCATACCCGAATTGGATTTGACTTGTTCCAACAGAAGTTTCATCAAACAACCGAATTAACTTTTGAAAAAAAACTGTTCCTCAGTTTAAGAGAACAACAGTCAATATACAAGGTTTTAAGGTGACAGACGTCGCCCAATATGTATGAATCTGTATAACAATAAGTGTGTGAACCTTGTTAACTAGTGTATAGATAAACATAGTCACACACCACCTGTCATGGCCTCAAGCTAAAACCAATGAGCATGGGGTGCTGATGTTCACTGAGCTGTCATGCGCTTTAATCCATCCAGCAGATGTGGAAAAAGTTGTGTGTGTGTGTGTGTGTGTGTGTGTGTGTGTGTGTGTGTATGTGTGTGTGTGTGTGTGTGTGTGCACGTGCGCGCGCACGTGCACAGCTGCTGATGGTTTGGTTTGTTGTTTGCAGCAGAAAAGTAAAACCCAAAGACAAAGAACTTGACAATGACGGAATGGCGATTGTGTCAAGCCAACAGTCCCACAACAAGGTCTCTTCTCACGCATGGTGTGTTGGAACAGTTTTATCCGTCCATCAGACACCATATACTTCCTCACCTCATCAAGTGCTCAGTCTTATCAAACTTGTGTTCTGCGCCTGTGACAATTTCTCTCCTTCATCATTTTCACTCTTATCCCAGTGTGGAAAAGGACACAAATAAATATACAGTAGGTTAACTAAAAGTAACTGAATCTATGGGGAACTTTTGTCATCGAGGACATTTTTATCCACCGCTTCGAACTTACATGTTGGTGGGTGGTGATGACAGAGATTTGGTTCCTCGAAACTCAAAGCCCAAAAGGTTGTATAAAACTTTCCTAAAAAAAATGTGCTTTTTATGATTTTTGGACTTCAAACCATCACCATTGCTTTACAAGGGCTCTCTTTCCACCCCCCTTCCAGCCAACAACAGAAATAAAAGGAAGGAATTGTGTCATTTTTCATTGTTCCATTTATTTCATTTGATCATTGTATACTCGTGGCCTTGAAGTCGCACCACGGAAGAGAAGTTTTGATGTTCGGGATTCAAATTTGGCCTTCCTGTGAGGAGTTTGCACGTCCAGTTCTCCAGGAACTACGGCGTCCTCTCACATTCATACAGGTCAGGTTCATCTGATAATCTAAATTCTGTATAGATGTGAATGTAACTTTGAATTCTTGCGATTGGCTGGTGACCAGTCCAGGGGGTAACCCATCCTTAGTTATTTAGTAATAGAGACTACACTTTTTCCGGACTTTCTGTAGGCACAAAATGAAGTTACCATCAGTGATTTAGGAAGGAAACTCAGTCGTTAACAGAGGAGCCCTTGTACTTGAATGCAAATTAATCATTTGAAAATGTAATGTAAAACATTACCTGCACAAGTTCATAATTATTATGGCAATTAAGACTCTTGGAAAAAAAACTATTTCCATATATTGTTTGACATTTTCTTTTGAAAGATAAGAGAATCAAACTGTGATCAGTGTCACAAAGCCAATTGTGGCTGAGCATCATTTATAAATGGAACTAAATGGAGTAGTATTACAGGTAGTCAGTTGTATGTTACTGTATCTTGCAATTGGAGCCACTGGAGACATCTTGCTCCCCCTGCATCACTTATTGAAGCTCCATGTAAGTTCACGTTGCACTGTTCCCAAAAGCCATATCACTAAACGAGCAGACTACGGAAGGCGCTTCCATGCAACGTACCACAAATGTTCATTGATGTTACTTCTTGTCAAAATCTAATACTGAATAATTGACAAGAGGCACATGTGCCAGCACTAAGACCAAAGCCGTCGCATCAAAGATGTTTTCTTTTTTTTTAAGCAAATCCACATTGGCCTTCAGACTCACCCCTTTCAACTTGGAATGTGCATGTAAGAATGGGTAAGGATGGTGCACAAGTAATGGTTGATAAAGGTTCAAAGGAATATCTAAGAACTCCCTCATGCATGAGAATGTCAGGAAATTTAGGGGCTTTAGTTCTTTGAATGAAAACCACAAACGCATAATAATATCTTATCTTCATTATTTGATATTTGATTGCTGATTGAAAATGGAAAGAACGAAAGTTACATGGATTCTTCTGCAATGACATATTTAAATGTTGATTTTGTTTCATTTCCGTTGGTTTGAACGGACATCTCATCGCCAGTTTCAAGCGGCTTTTTGTGAACAACGTGCTCAAATCTTGATGTTTCGATAATGTGTGACTAGCCTCGTGTTGCACATTTAACTCTATCCACTTGTGCTGCTTGACAAGGAGAGTGGACATGTAGTCGAGTAAGCTAGATGAAAAGCGGGTTTGATATTTTAGACACCAGAAGTAATTATTGTACTCTCTTGATAGCGAGGGATTTGGTTTTGCGAGAGCCTTGACAGAATTTGGCCACTGACATTATAGAGACCATTTGATATGCAACAGAGGATGAAATGACCCTAAAATACATTTTGTCAGCACATTATTGGCATATCAGAAACACATGACAGGATTATGTGTGTGTATATGTGTGAATATATGGATGTGTTAAACTGAATTATAGATAATGATAATGCTTCGTCGGAACAACGGAATCTACATGCCGTAAATGCCTTTGAGAGATTGTATATGCATTAAAAAAAAAAAAAAACATCAGCAACACCATAAAGGTGAATTGACGGATGGGGTTGTGGCTTCCTTTATTCATTTCCAGAAGATAAGGTGATTACATTGTCAAAAGGATTCTTTTTAGTGTCTTAAAAAGCCGCCAGGAATAAATCCCAATTAAAAGATCCTGGGGGAACAGCTCAAAGTATTCCACATCCCGATCGATCCTTGCTTCTTAGGATTGGCAAGTATGACCTCTGCTTATCTGAGTGAATAGATCCATCCCATTTCCTTAATAAACAGACTTTCTTACAAACATACCACATCACATGCACTTTAATTCTGTTGAATCCTGACTGAGCTGTGGCCAAACTCTGATCATATATTTTCAGTTTCTTTAGAACAAGTCGTCAGCCAAAAGCTTTCTTTAACTAATTAGGTTGCGCTATTAAACACATGGAAGTGGCAATGAATACTCCCAAACATTGTCTCTTACATTTAATTAGCTCATACCCAAAGTGCATTGGGCTTGCTGTAGTGTAAATATTCTCCTTAAAAGCACTAATTTATCCAAGAAAACTGTTAACATCAGTCCACTAGGAGTATCGCTGTTTTCAGCAAATGTAAATGTTAATTGAGCTAAAGAACGAGTCAGTTGCCACAAAACAATGGCGGTGATTCTATTTTCGACATCTACAAAAACATTTCTTAAAGTGCTTCTCTGGCAGACTACAAAAGCGAAAGTTCTCTATATGTTTGTCGATGTCTTGAGACTTCTACGGCTGGAACCACAGAATGATGGATCACAGCGCTTTAATTAACAGCGTCTGCATTGAGAGGTACAGATGACACCTTCAAATGTATAGATCGACAAAGCAGCGTGATAGCAGAGTCGTTTTCTCATAATCTATCACAGACATCTCTGAGACAGGTGTCGGGGGGCACAGGACTGTGACAGCGCTGCTGCCAATTACAGAGGCCCTAAGCAGGTAACGAATAGGGTCATGCTCCTCAATGCTAATGAAAGTTCTAATTATTTCAGACAGAGCGTTGGCTTTGACACCTTCAGAATTCCGAGGGGATTAACTGTAGGCTTTCATGCCAACCCCGAGAGTAGAAATCGCTACTGCCAGACCGACTGGTATTGGGAGCTTATGGACAGGGAAGGACAAGATGAAGACAAATGATGGATCTCTTGATATTGCAATTCAATAGTAAGGTTAATAATGATTTTTGTTCATGTTTTATTTTTGTTCATTATCATCACTAGATAAAAACTATGCACATAGTCAATTCGTACAACCTTGTCTGTTGTGGGTAAATTATGTTGTCAGTAAAAAAAAATAATCGAATCGTGTACTTCACTTCCAACCAGTGACACAGTGGAGGCGCGGTTTCGCACCCAGGTGTGACTGGACGGCCATCATTTCAATGGTCGTGTGATCCTGGATTGAGTATCGCGTCATAACATAATGGTGGGAACCCTGTGCCCACGAGCCACACCTGGGCTCAAAAGATGCATCACCCCCGTAGATAAATGTGGTGATCCATTACACTCAGACTTAAATCCTTTAACGTTTTGTCATATTTCTGCGAACTTTGTTTTGATTGATCTGATTTTGTTTGATCTTCTGCCCCCCCCCCCTGTCCCTTGTCAATGTTATTCATCTTGCGAGTTGTTTGGTTTCTGCCTATTCTCGTCAGGCCTCTCCCAGTCAGCTCTTTCCAGCCACTCGAGTCTTGTTGAGCCGTTCCTTGTTGATTCGTGAGTTTGGTTGTATTTAATTCCCTGGTTTTTCTTTCACTCTGTGTTGGTACATTATTACCAAATCTTACACTGCCTTACTCTGGTCATGTTTTTTTTATTGTTATTATTCTTGAGTGTTTTGATATTTTCCTCCATATCTACTTTTGAATGCATTTTATTCTTTAAAAAAAATGATTTAACATAAATTTAAGAAATGCACTAAGAGTCTTTCCAGTTCACTGAGAAAAGACTTCTCCTTGAAGATATTTTTCTGAATTGGAAAACAACAGAAAGTGATGTAAGTTTCTGTTCTGTGATCATGTACTTTTTAATTATGTCCTTAAAAAAAAATTACCAATGATGTTATTTTTTAAACATTTTTGTCTTTGAAATTTTACGCCATTGTCTGGCAATATCTCTTCCATTTACGTTTATTATTTTTCATGATCCCAGGAATTTTCTCTTACTTTTTGTGTCAGGTATCTGCCAGAATTGTTTCTGTACAGCAATGTCACCTCTTGCCGATGGCTTGGATGATACCCACAACTTTTGAGGCATGAAGGATCAGACATGCAACATCGGGTTTATTTGAAGATCGCTCAGTGATAGGAACAGAGATGAAGCGAGGTGGTAACTTGCGAAATACAATGATTGATTGAAAATGATAACCATGCCTCCCAATGTTATTCCTGAAAAGACTTCACCTTCAACTTCAAAAACAAAATGCAGTCATTCAAGGTTACAAATGTAAATGATAGAAATACCATATTTTCTGCAAATGATGTCCAGGGTTCTAACTAATTCCTCTAAATGTAATTGATCTGAGAACTTTTGTGATGATAGCAAATTGATGTTTCATTTGTTAATTAGGATTACTGTGATTGGATAATGCACTGATCTAGATGGGCGGAAACCATATTTTGTGATTAATCATGTGTGGTTTATGGGGAAGGTCTTGGAGTTTCTCTTTGAGCTCATTATGTAAGCATAGTTGTTTCATTAGGATATGAAGTGATTACCTGCTGTGAAATCTCGCTCACTGGTTGCTACATCCCTCAAGAATATTCACTCCCCTGGAGTATTGCGTGGTTGACCTGGCCATGACTAGTCACCTGCTGTTTGTGCATTGGTGATGAATTAAAGCAATCTTTCTTGAGCCCCGGGGGGTGGGACAGATGGCTCTTGGAAAGATTGTCAGCTAAAGGTGCCAATGCCCTCGAAAATGAATCCTCATTAAGGTCTGTGATCACTTTTTAAATAAACAATATACTGTAATACAAGGGGGGGGGGGTTCTTGCTTTGTTTGAGGTGATAAAAAAAAAATTAAAGTGAAGTTAGCATGTTATTGAGCAACACTTGCCTCTTAAAGTTGTAAAAATGCAACTTTTTCTTGATGGATTATATGACTGATGTACCTAATTTGTTTATGTACATGGGAAGTAAACAGTTTGCCTATCCTTTTCTACTCTTTTCCTACCACAGTGACAATATGGTTGAGAGCATTTCTACTCTATTATGTTCTACTATACAATTTCTGACAAATAGAAAATAAAAAATCAAATTTAAGCATGCATAGTAAAATAGAAAACAACCCACAAGATGCACGTTGTGAAGCAATGAATGCAGGTAGCCATAAGAAATGTCTTAAAAGCAAGACATTAATTTTTATTTTGGATGAGACTTTGGGTAATGGAGCGAGAAAGTGAACAATTTCAGTGTCATGAGACAAAGATGTTTCACATTTATAGACAACGAAAACTAGTAGCCATAAGAAATGTCCTAACGGCAAGGCAATAAAAGGATGAGATAGCTAACGCTGCAAATCACTCAGAATTCCTTCTTGCTGTTCATTGAAATTCAATCCAGCCCTGAGAACACCATGACAACTCTCCGTGGATTCAATTGCTTTGCAGTGTTAAAAATAGTATGAATGTTTTAATCGCTCAAAGTGATGGAATGCCCTGTATACTACATGATTTAAGCCCATCATTGCTTGTCCATTTCAATAACAAATTGCCTCACTTGTAATATCTTCCCACACTGCTGAAGCCCTAAAGCTCATGGCTCCAAAAGACCAAAGGGAACAGCCTGGCGTGTAATCCTGCCAGGGTAGGCAATTTATCAGGCGTTATTGCCTCTGCGTAGAGTGGGGGTCCCTGAGCCCCTCTCTAACAAAGCACTATTGGGTTTAGACCAGAGGCATAGTGTGGGGGAGGTGTCCTCCTTGATCTGATCTCTGCTCCACCACAATCAATCTTCGCGACGATCCCAGAACTTCAATGAGCACAGCAACATGGAAAGTCTATCGAAGGCCTCCTGCACCAAAGCAACTTGTTTATCTCTGTCATGGCATGTCATCTTAAAGATAGTTTAGTGGATTGATAACATGGCCTATGCTAGCTACACCTTCAACGATTGGCTTACCCATTTTATACACGGTGGAATATTTGTGTACAACTTCAATCCATTCATCTTTCAGTCATACACTGTGATACAGTGGGACAGAATTTACATGCACGTGGTGTTTAAAGTCGACTAACCTTACCGTCATTTAAAATATTAAGACTAAGAGGATGTGTCTATTGCTATGAATTTTGACACTCCCTAATTCTGGACACACAATATGGACTCGGTAGTAACTTTAGGCTTGTTTTATGGTGGCATATTTGATTTTCAGACAGATTTTGGCCCACCCACGTGTTGGTCAGAAAAAAAGAACAAAAATGTCCTCATTAAATGTCCTCGTTACCTATATTGAATGGTCTGGATGTTTGTATGAAATTGGACTTTTGTGCTTTGTGATGGCAAAATCCCTGTAAGTACTTTTTGCTACGTTTTTCTTTCATGCAAAACGAGTATAAGGGAAAAGGTGGCATGGTGCTCGTGGTTTGGAAATATCAGTGCGGTAGCGGTTTGTACATTCTGTTAACTTTTAATTGGCTCATTGTGCTGATGATGCTGCTCAGTTCTCAGCAGCATCTCGCAGCCTTTCAGCGGTCATTAGAAGACTCTCATATCCCGGTAGCCAAGTGTCCGGATTTAATGTACTTCCTCTAAATTACCGCATACAAGTCTCGGAGGTACACCTGCTTTGCTTTTTCCCCAATCTGGTTAATTCGGTTAAAGCTGTTTACCGTAATTAAATTCATTGTGTGGTATTACAACATTGTTACACAAGCAAGCTACAGGTAAGACAAGTAAGTGAAGATAAAAGGCAGTCTCCCAGTATTTGAGGCTATATCTGAAATCTGGAATGGTTACATTTGAAAGTGTTTCTCTCTCTTCTCTTGTCTTATTTTCACTTCCAAGGATGGAACCACACGTAGGGGGTGAAATTTGAACATTTTTAAAACCTTCAGATCCTCCCCTGTAGTGTCCAGAGCTATTATATCAGAGTGACACATGGAAATGAGGTCATCTGTTCTCTGTGGGACAATCCTTATCCATAGTTCTGTGACTTCTCCTTGGAAGCAGAGAAGAATGCCAGAGTGAAATCATCATAAAGTGGGGGAAAAGGGCTGAGCAACTTTTGCTTTATTGCCTTTGCATCAAGACAAATGCTCAGGATAAAGATGTAAAAGACCTACCTGGAAAAAAAAAAAAGTGTATTTTTATTTCTTGGTGCAATTGACAAATAAGGATATTTTTAACTCATTTAAGTCAATGATGACTGAATTTGTGAAGAAGAAAATCATTCAATTTATTAATTTTTACTTTCATTGCTATTTTTATTGATTTATTGTTTTATCTATGAATATATTTAATTTGAATTTTTTTTTGATATTCAAAAATTTCTTACACACTGTTTATTAGTTTCCTTATTTTTGCTCCAAACTACACAATATTGAAACAACCGAGCCTGAGGGTGTTGCATCCAAGTCCTGCATTCCATTTTTCCTCAATATTTAAAGACGTGGTTAATCAAAAGTTAATCATATTTGCAAAAATTTGACTTGAATGTTGATTTTCTACTCAGCAGGATGCATGTGAGAAAAAAAAATGCTCGTCTTTTAAAATGGTGGTTGGGAATGTCACGTTCACGTGAGATGTGTGTTTTCCTCGTCAGTCCCCCAGAGCTGAACATTATGTGGGAACATTTATCATCGGAACATTCCCAAACATAATGGAATATTTATGAATGTGATTTTCACCTGCCCCAGTTGAAATTAAGTCGAGCGAACAGTGATGTCTGCAGGGGGCGTGTGAGACCCATGAAAGTTACCATGGATGCAGTATGTATTTGTAATAGCGAGAGGGAATATATGTGCCTACAGCTTAAAAATGCATATTTACAGAGTGTAGTAATAACAGTTTGCAGTTTGTTTGTTTATAATGAATATGTGGGCAGCATTTGCCTTGAGTTCTCAGATTGTAAATGTAGAGGCTTGTCTATAAGTCCCCCATGACCAGCGCTATAAAAATGAATGGATGGATACTAGTATGCAAGTGGTAGGCTATTATTGTGGAAATATTTCAACAATAACTCAAATAAACATTGGAATAACACTCATTTAATTCTGCCACCATACAGGATAATGTAAGTTGTACAGCACTCACTCACAGAATCTACTATTCGTCTTCTGCCAAACAATAAGCCACCTCATTATTACACACGTACTTATTTAAAATGGAGTATTGAAAAATAAATTTGAATACCCTACATTCTGCATAACCACGTTTCAACACAAAGGCATTATCTTCTGATCTCATATACTGTAAAACTAGAAATATATGCTAACCTACAAGACTTTAGCGCCCCTCCATCCAGGTTTTGACACTCACTACTTTAAAGAGACCAGAAAATTGTTTTAAACTACCTCAATGTATTGCATTGTATTAGAAAATTATGTTCTGTGCTCAAAAATCTTCATGATCTCCTTAGCAGGGTGAAGAGTAAATGTTTCCCATCTTGAAACAGGTCTTAGATCTGGGATACAGTGCTTCCAGTTTCAAATGAAGCAACCCAATGAATTAAATCACTGAAGTTGACCCCTGTCAGAACCACCCAGAATAAATATGTAAAACTTTAAGTCCAACAATGTGACTAGCTTTTAATCTTTTTTTTTTTTTTTTAAAGTAGCACTGCACACTTATCAAATAATTTAAGCTGAGTTCAAATCTTGAACTTAACCTTGCTGTACACTTATCTTCAAGTCTTTCTGTAATAGTCATGGTGAATACATGAAGACACAAAAGGTTCGGTTCTCTCATCTGACCAGGTCATGTTGGGTCTGCCGATTGTTGCAGCAGTTTTAAGTCGGAGTGGCATCAGCCTCCAGGACTGTGACGCACACGGTGCTCCTCAGAGGCCACAAACTGGTGAGGAGACTTTGGCTTGGGCCGCCGGCTGCTGTTCATCTACTGACGTGGATGTTGATACATGCATGTAGACGTACGCAATAAACAAGCTGAATGTGCACACGCAAGCACCTGAAATGAGTCATGGCACGGCGTGAAAGGACAAATCAACCTTCAGGTGTGTGTGTATGTGGCTGTCATGGCTACAAAATGGGCAATGAGTCAAAACACTCTCCAGCTTCGCTTTAAATCTCATCAAAGCAGGTCAACCAAATCTAAAGTTTTTCATGGATTGATCGTGTGGTTAGCCTCAACGATAAACTGACAACTATAGCAGATAAGAATTACCACTGGTTATCATCTTGCAAAGATTAGATGGTTGCAGCTATTGTAGATAGTCGTTAATCACAAAAGAAACAGAGGGCTTCACGGTCCCACAATTCACAAAAAACAATGACAGCTCTTGGTCTTGTCCCATCAATCCAGGCAAGGAAACACTCAGAGAAACCCCATTTATGGGTACAAGAATGACAAAACCTTGAGGGGATCAGAGATGAAAGGATCCACTTTCCACGATGACCAGGTTGTAGTATAATTGTTAAAACACCATAAGAATCCATTTAATAGAGCCGTACACTGCAAGTAGACTCCTCTTGACAGAGAGGAAATGATTTTGCTAGAATTTGCCATTAACGAAAGGAGAACAAACTGTCTTCAGTCCTTACTGAATCTTTGTTGAAGGTGGCTACTCAGGTCTGCATCTAAAATTCGATCAATTAACCAATTAAGTGTTTTTTCTAAGTTACAGCAGACTGACAAGTCACACACACACACACACACACACACGTCTGCTGACTCAGTAGAAACACTGATCCAAAATACTTGCCAGGATTCGATCAATGCACCTTAGAACTGATGGAAATGGGCTCCTGATAGGAATCTAATGGCGCTTCACTTGAGCAATTTATACTTTAACATGCTATTACATGCTTCTCCCGTGATAGGAGCACTTTGCTATGAGACAGCCTATTACAGATTCCTGTATAAATTCCTCCCCTCCAATGACCAAGGTGGAGTCCCTCACAGAACAAGTAAACTTTTAATGTGTAGCCTAAGTCAACACCATTCAGCAGTTGGGGGCTTACATTCATTACAATCTCAATTGAGAATTTTCCTATTTGACAATGACTTACAAATCCATGTCTTGGCCAAAACCATGCAATATACAGTGTAACTTTTTTTTTTTTTTTTTACTATCTCCATCTGCCGCCATGACTCTCTTTCAAACACCTCATGCTGCACACAAAAAAGTATGCATTATCAGCACCGGTCACAACCAGTAAACAGCCTATTCAAACGTCTCGTACCAAGTCTTCACGGCAATGAATAGAGTGGAATTCTTCAGAGAAGAAAGAAGCTAAAGTCCTCACCATGAGCAAGAACACTCACTCCAAAAGGTCAACCTCCCAGATGTCAACAAAGGACTCAAGCATATAAGAGCAGCATTTGATTTGTATATTTTGTTGAATAAGAGTCCCATGACAAAAGCCACGCTTCCATCCAGATACACGCTTCTGTTCACTGTGATTCTGCCGTAGCATGACAGTGAGGATTTTCTGTTGGCCAATCAAAAGACCGCAGTCTTTCACGCTACAGGTACCCTGAGCTGAAGGAAAAGAAGTTTCAGGTAGACAAAATTTATTGATTTTTGTTCCGTTAGTAAGAGAAGAAAGTAGGATCTGGGACAAGCAAAGAATTCTAACAAAATGGCCCCAAGTAAATCAATTTGGGTTTAAGGAGTAGGGTTCAGTGTCTGACACATAAAAAAAAAAAAAAAAACATGCACAGTAAATCCTTGACATTCCATGAACAGTCATACTACCGCCCATCTTACCACAAGCTGTATTTACGCATTTTGCAAAGTCTTGGAAAGGATGAACCCTATTTACAAAGTGCCAGACATGTGGGAAAAGGCATGGAAAAGCTCTGAAAAAAAGCCTGCATTTGAAGATAGTGGAGCAGAGGAACAGACTGCCTTTCAAATCATTTGCTGGTTTGTAAGCAAACTATACAAGACTCAAATTTTCTAAGGAGCAAAATAAATGCTCAGGAGCTGCAAGGCAAGCTCGCCTCCTAAGACCAAAAGTGGACTGGAGAAGAGAGATGGGAGGAGAGGAACCTGACAGCCTCGAAATAAATGACTCGACTTCAAAACACCTCACATCTTCCATATCCCTGCAGACTTCCCACCAACAAAACAAGCAAGCGGTGGAACAAAAACACCGCACTCTCCACTGCTGACGCTGTTCATTAACAGCTAGCTGCTGCTTTTATGGCATCCTACGTTTCAAAGCTGCGTCTGACTCCTCCCGCCAGTGTGGGGAAAGAGAAAATAAGCCTTTTGTCAGGGGAGGTGGATGACACCCATTAGTTACAGTTTTGGATAACAAGCCAGCTGGTGTTGCAAATCCTTAAACCCAAACAGACCTTACAGTATAATGAAATGCTGACTCAAGGCAGGAGAGCCAATTAGTGGAACACTCGAGTCACCAACAAGCTGACCAAAATCACAAATGTTTTAAGGCAATGCAACTTTTAAGAGGGTTCTGTATTTTATTTGGAGAGGTGGCATGGGGGTGAAGTTTTGTACATTTGCATTTTTTAGGGTGAGGAGCAGATAAGATTAAAAAAAATTGCTCTTATACGACAAATTGACATTTGTTTGTGTATGGATGTATGTGAACTTTTCTTCTAATAAGAAAGGTAGGTGTTTATTGATTATTTGTTTTCTGCCCAATATGGAAGATGCACTGCTAAAGAGTCCCTTACTGATTCAGGCAAACTAAGAGAAATAATGAGACCATGGAGATTAACATTAGGCACATTTTGGGATTCAAAGGAGAAAACATTATTGTCATGGTTGCAGTTTTTATTTACGAAACATATATGTATGTAATAATTCCTTCAACTAGTGAGATATGATACGGTATAAAATACCATTGTTTTTTTTTCCTCTTTGGAATTAATCTGGGAAACTTTATGTGTTTAGAATTGTGGTAATTGTGGTATTGGCTACATTTTTAATGTCTGTGTCTATAACCTCAACATTCTTTAACTGAGAATTACAGTCACCGGCTTTTTTTTTTTTTTTTTTTTTTTTCCCAGATGGGGAAAGGCAGGCCATGAATTGGTGAACAGCATCTATTAAAGGGACTGCCAATATTGAGTATACGCGGACGCGACGCTTTCTCTAAATGCTGCTAAATGTCCCGTTGCAGGGAATTGAGAGAGCCCCTTCCAGATGGTTGGACACACAGGTGGTCAAACAAATCCGGATGGTCCGAGACATGCAGACGCACTAGGGAAGAACGACGGCTTCATACGTCACAAAGAGCAACAATCGTTTCACTTCATCAGCTTCAGGTGACCTCAAAAAGTTGACAGCATTGAGCAGATGCTGGCCAGGGGGGAACTCACTGGTAGCCGTTGTCAAGGTTACGGTAATGTTAACAAGTGAGGCTATTAAAGTGGATGTAGGAAGCAGTCCCAGAGCTTTCAAGCAAGACAGAAATGACAGTGAACGCTAGCCTGCTCACGTTTCGCTATTCGCAAATCACGATTTTGTGGGGCGGCGAGGGGGGGGGGGTTGTGCGCGATTTCTCTTTCTATAACACTCTGAGATGCCACAATATGGCGCCAAAGCCCTGAATCATGGGAAAGTAGTAATTAGTGAAAAGGAAGTATCTTACAGTGATACACTGAAATTGAGTGGTGAAAACTTTGTATATTAGGGGGGAGGTTTCACCCGAGTTTTTAATTAAGATACCGACAGTCAGACATATGTAAAGGTTTTTTTTTCTAAATCAAATTTTATCTGCAAGCCAATTATTTTCATTGGCAATCTTGTAAAAGAATGTTTTAAATTATATTGAGGTGTTTCAAATGAAACTTTGCAGTACACATTATTTATGGTTTAAATTTTAAATATAGGCAATTAGCAGCAGGGCTCACCCTCTATATGCATATATATTTAGCAGAATAATTTTCCCCAAGTAGAAGCAGCAGGGCAGGGTATGGTAATTGATAAAATTAAGAATCCTGTACATTGGAATTGATTGTTAATCACATCTTTAATCAACCGAGGGAGCATCGAGTGCACTTTTTGCTCTGTTGATTCTTTCTCAGTTACTTTGCTTTCCTTAATTGAGTTTCACCATCGCTGATCAAGGACGTTCATGTTTATGTGGTCATGTTTACGTGACTGTGGATTAAGTAATCAGTTTGTGTGCGAGATTATATAAAATCATAACCTTCAAGATGTCGAGCAATTGCCACAAAATTTTGTCAAGGGTCGACGCATGCAATTTGCAGTATTTACAGTACATCTTGTGATCTTAATAAATGGTTCCAAATTGCTCTTTATCATTTTCTCCACTTTTAATGGCTTTAGTTTTCTGCAAAATGCTGCTGTACACAAAAACCTTTTGGCCTCTGTGAGATATTTTTATATGGGGGTATTTATTCATTTATTTATTTGTTTTAAATTTCTGCGAGCTGTGTCAGACTTTTAATAATAACATCTTCTCATCGTCCTCTTAAGAAGCTTATCTGGAACACAAAATCAGATCTACTGTCGTTCTATTTTCTGATGAGTAAATAATTACAACCACTTACCGTCATCAAAGAGGTTTCATGCAAAACATCAAAAGGTTGATGTGTCATTTTCCTTTTCTGTGGATGAATGAGTACACTTTTCAAATCTTTTAGGTGCAAAGATCTTTTTAAGGATGTCGTTTGACATATTTTTCATTGTATTAAGAGAGATGCAGGGATGATGTGGTTTTGTTTAATTGGCTGTTTTGCAATGATGTGGATGAAAGAAAGCGGGATGGCATTCGCTGCAAAAAGAAGGGATGTTGTGATATTGTTTCCAAAATAGAGCCTTATGCCACATGTTTGCTGCGCAGACAACATAGATTCCCTGTCGGGGATCATCCCAGCTCACATCAATACTGCTTACCGTGTATTTGTTTGCCCAAGAGAGATAACGGTCGGCACTATTAGCCGTACTTAAACTCTCCCAAAACAAAAGCGGATGGCTTTTAAAAATCCCATCTATGATGTTTTTGTGGACAAGAGCATTCATTTACTCAACTGCAGATGCGTCCAAAAGGGCATTTTTTTAATCATCGTAAACAATAAAAGAGTAAATAATGCGCCTGACAGTCACTTGGGACACAGCAGAGCAGTCTTTCCCCACATCTTTACGTAGAGGGCGGTCTCGGGCAAAGACCCCAAAATGAGTTATTGTGCCATAACCCACCAGCACACACACCACTGTAGTATAGACTTGTGTAGATGTATTAATTTGGTATGTATTAACAGCAAGGGTTAAAAACAAGAACTCCAGTGTTGATCTTTTGCATATGGGCACATTATCTTGTGTTCAAGTGCAATATACACGCATCTGGGGGGGCATGCCATCAAGCCAAGTGTTAAATGAGCTGACCACTTTTAACCCCGGAGTAACATCCACGGCAGTAAAATTGAGTTTTGATTGCGGATCGATGATGTTCAGTTTTCATTTAACAACCCATTTGTCATCGTGGTGGTGGTTTTCATTGCTGTCATTAAATAACCAGTATGACAACACAATAAAATCATGATGGTTGTCCTGCTGTAAATGATAAATATCATTTCTTAGAATGATTTGAGGGCTTGTGTCCCTTCCGCGGCTTTCTGAGGATAATCCGGAATTGAACTTTTCAATGCATTATGAAGCGGAGCTGGCTGTCAAAGTTTTCAAGTAAAGGCAACGTAAATAACTTGATGGGATGCGGGAATGTAGCGAATCACAGCAAAACGCTGAATAAATCACCGGGTGCCACTTTTTCAAGCGTTTACACGTTGAAGTGTTTACATTCACGCCCACAGTCAAATGTGCGTCCTCTTAAGAGTTTCTCATCTCCAAAAGTAACTTTTGGGGATCAACTGTTCAAGTGGAGAACAAACAAATGTTTAACAAAATGAAATACTCTTTTCTCTTAGTCTCCTAAAAGTTTCACTTCTGTTGTGTCTCGTGTGAAAAATGCATGAGGAAGGACCTCTAATGTATCTCTTTAGAAAAAAAAAAATTCCCTAGTCAGCCACAAATAAATGTGGGATTCCTCTGGTTTACCCCGAGCATTAAAAATAACTTAAGGCAAGGTGCGCATCCTTCACATGAGTGAAATCAAATCTTCAAGTCAAAGGTTTCTCCAGAGATCATGTTTAAATCCTCTTTTTTTAAGAAAAAAAAAAAAAGATGTGCTATTATGAATAGGCAGTGGTGCCTTGAGATATGAGTGTACCAGGCTCGTAACTGAAAGCATTTGTAGTTTGTAAATTTTGTAGATTGTGTTAATTAGAAAAATGGGACTGTATGATATTTTACTTTATAAAAATCCTATAAATAAATAACTAATGGCAATTAAATATACAAAGATACGGTCAGTACCTCACGTCACTTCATGGTCCTCAGTAAGTTGCTACATTAGTATTTTCTGGAGAATACAAAGATATGTTTGTGATTGTTAGATTAGTTACCTCCATGAGTTGCTTTGCAGTTTGTGTCATCCTGATTAGTAACCATGTAAGACAAATATTTTTTTTTATATTTTCTCCCATTTGAACTTTGCTGCTAACCAAAACAGCAGCAGAGCAGACATAAACTCTCTCTCATATAAACCCTCAAAACAAAAAGCCAATCTACTCATTTACAGTTTGTTTGCAGGTGTGTGATTTATGTGAGTAATTTAATCGTGATAATGGTGACACATTCTATCCTCTCTGTGACCTTTTTTTTTCTTTTTTTATAACATCGCAATTCAAGTCGCAGGTGCCACAAAAACAACAGGGTTGGCATCTTTGTTCCGGCTCTTAAAGACACAAAAAAGGAAAGGAAATGACAAAAAGGGCTGAGAGTGAACGCTCACTTTTCGCTTCTATAGATCAAGCACTTGCATTTTTGTTTTTTCCACTGAGGGACACTTAAAAAGTAGCATCAGTAATTTTGAATTTGTTGTAGTTTGTCCGAGGGTCTTTAAAAAGAAATGCTTGTTGTTTTGCAAACAGTCTTGTCAGATGTCCGTATCTGGATTCCAACATCAATCTGGACCCAAACATACAGTTTAAAAAAAATACAAAACTGTTTGTATTAACATTTAAAGTGCCTTTTCTGGTTATTATGGTAGTAAGTATTTGGTTTATTTTGAGCTGTTTGTGAGTGGGTGAGCGTGAGGCAGAAAAGGGTTGAAATTAAAAGGCAGAAAGTTGAGTGCGAATGGTTAATATGCTTTAAAACAAGAAACTTGTGAAGGAAAATGCTTTGTTATTAAGATTACTTTTGATTATTTATAAGTATGAAGTCAAACTTAAAGCTTTTTCTTTGCTGTTCTTTAATATTAAATACAGTAAATTAATTCTCCATTTCAGGCACTTTCGGGTGCCTGCTTACATAGCACTTTACATTTCAATATGATATGGTGGCCATTCTATCTGCATACAAAACTGAAGCATTTGTTTTGCACATTTATTTTGTATTCTTTCTTTTTGAATCTGCTTGTTGTTTCTCCATTGACGCTTCTTCAGGAAGAAACAAAAAACAAAAACAAAAAAAAAAAAAGACCATCGACATCGACAATCAGGCAATAGTGACTAGAGCAATTGGATGGTGATTATTAAGTGTTTTGTTTTGTATTTTTGTCTTTTCATCACGCAAGCAAGGTGAATTGACTAGGAAGGCATGGGATGTATAATGATGACTGGCTGCCGAATAAGCATATACTTTGTACTTGTCACTCAAAAGCAACAAAAGCTTCATTAAGTCCCATTGATATGTTTTTTTTTTCTCTCCGAGGATGTCAAGTTGACCCACAAATGGTATCCTTAAAAAAAATAACGGGCCCCAATGAATGATCAAGATCCCTGACTGCCCTTGTCAAATTTAACTTTGTTCCAAATTTGTTGTGAAAAGTGGAAGGAAAAGCTTTGAGAAGTGATTAGGATGCAACACAGAGTTGAAGTTGGTTATTAATCACACGTCTGACAGGGACTCATCAAACTAATCGTTTATAAAACTGCCTCTCGTCAGCGCGTTAGTGATATGCGTTAAGATGTGACATTTTATTGAAAACCTTTCAAACAGACACCAAGTTGCCCCGGCGGACCCCACAAAAACAACCCGCTCCCCGAAGTAATTAATTTGACGCCGAGCCAAGTCATAGAGGATCTTATTTTCATTTTGCTGGCTGAACGACTCTCTTAAATGAGACACAAGTCCCACTGCCGTCATTCTAACCAGTCAATTCCATTTGTCTGCATAGACTTTCATTGTGCCGCGTTCAGCACCAACAGCGTGTTTGCCGTGTCGACGGAAGCAGGCAGAATGATCAAATTAATACACTTAAGATAAAAAGTTGATTAATAATCTAAACAGGGTTGGACCTTTGAGGAATTTGCCTCAACTTTTAACCAATACTTTACATAATGGCACAGATTCAAAGTCGTTTTGACGCCGTGGTCGCATTTTTGAAATTTGCCATTGCGGAAATCCACGTGGACGTACCTCAAAATTTGCATATCCCATCTCAGGGTGGTCTTCTTGAGACAGCGTGAATCATGAGTGCCTCTGCTGGTTGGAGTTGTGCACTACATATTGCCAACATTTTCTCAAGACATTTGATCAACAATTCCACATACAATTTTGTACGCATATTAACATTCTCTAGGAGCCTTATAAGCAACTTTCAAGTTTCTTGGTTTGCTAAGAACAGGTCCAAATGAGAGGCTCTGATGCTTTCATTCATACAACTAATTATTATTACATTATTCTCAAGGCGTTCAAAGGGTTTTATTTGTCTTCTTAAACTTCAGTGCAAATCATCGAACTTTGACTTGAGCTCTGGTGGGCATAGAAATGTATTAATAATAAATCTGGAATCATCATTCTTATTGCCTCTGTGGGGAATTTGCATATATATTAGATTATCATTAGATTATCAACACAGCATGCATAATATATAAGTAATGATAGTGCTGAAAATTCCATGACACTGGGCAACAGATACTGGTTGAATTAGGAGGGCAGTTAGTAATAATACCAGTATATAATACAATACACTGTAAGTAGTGACGGTACAGTGTATCCTTTTTGGATTGAAGAAGACCTGTTCAGAGTGAATAATTTAGGTTTGCTCATCAAAATATTGCCAGTTCATAAGAAAACCAGTGCTGAGTCATTTTTAGGGGGGTGAGGGTTGGGGGGAGAGAATTAAAGGGGAGATGGAAATGTCCAGGTGGGGAACTCCAGAATCAGTTAACGAAAAAGCAAAGGACGGTATTAAAACATCAAAACCTAATTTCCCAGGAACCCCCAATAATGAAAGCTTATGACTCACTAGGAATTCAGAAAGTCACCACCGCAAGTTCAACTATGAATTAACACCCAGTTCACTTCTGCAACAAAGTCGGCAAAGTATTCCAATATATTTAGGAGGGCGGCTGCAATTTTCTGTATTGCTACTGTTTCGTTCTGATTTTACATGGAATTGATGGAAAAAGGCTTTTACACAAACACCCTTTAGTTGTTGTTTGATTATTTTCACACGAATCCTGTCAGCATTTTAGCAGAGTTCACGTGATCCCACCTCAATTGGCGATAGGCTAAATTTTTACCTTAAATATCTTTATTGCTGCCTGTTTAATTGTATTCTGTGATGCTGCACGTGTTATTGTTGTTGCATTCGTGATTTATTGAGAAGAACAAATCTTTTTTTTTTTTTTTGTGAACGACCTGAACCGATTTAGTTTTGGAAATGATTCGTTCTTTATGTGTAGGGAGGAACTCAAGAGTGATTTGTTTGTGATCTGCTAAGGTGCGATGCATTAATACAATGATTGATATGTTTGCCAGAGGAATGATGTACTACGGAGCAGACTCGTGAGTAATTTTATAGCAAGTGTTGATGTCCTCACGGGGATAGCTTTCACTGGAGTTGTGGTTCTCGGTGTCTTCTAGCCTGCTTTATTACCATGCTAATCAAAGATAAAACAACAACTCACATGAGACTAGTATTTTCTTACATTTAGGGAACCGTATCAGAAGAAGTGAACTCCAAGTAGGAAATCACTCTACAGTACATCTGAATAGCGGTGTGGAGATGGTGGGATGAAATGTGGAGAATATGTAGGGGTTTGGAGAGGTTTTAACCTTTTGGTTATTTTTATAAAAATGACAAAATGGCAGCATGTTGGACTCGTGGTTAGAACATCTGCCTCAAAGTTCTGAGGTTAGGATTGGAGTTGAGGTTATTAGCAACCCCCAAATCTTCCCAGTTAGGACAGATTTCGGCTCGACTGATGACACGCTGAAAAGAAAATGGACAGATGGATAGCTACACAATGTTTGCAAGTGAAGGCTCAGATCACACTGCGCTGTTAAGCTAAAAGTGATGAGTTTACACCTCAAAAACCAGAACGTGCAACAAGAAGCATGACCTTTTCCGATTTTTTTACATTCGTTTTCTCCTTCTCGACAACCAAGGTTCATTGAGACAGTGTGACAGAGTGTCGACAAACTTCAAAACCACCGCGTGCTCATCCGCTGTGTCAACAACACGGGCAGATCCCTTCGCCAACAGAGTGTCACACGTGAGAGAGCCATATAGCAGCACCTCGTCAGTCTCGCCTTCAGTCAACACTGTAGCCTTTAGCTTGTATTGGTGCACGTGTGCTGCTGTGACCAACGTGCACTGGTGTCTGTTACACGCAGGCTAAGAGCACAAACGTGACAGCCGCCATTGTGCGCTATTGTATGAAAAGCCTCAAATGTCAGAAGGACTGCAGCTCTCTGACAATGAGTTAAGTACCCACTGGGGGAGATACATCATACTGCATGTTATCTCTTTCAAACCTGCATGAATACAGTGCCGTGAAGAAGTATTTGCCCCCCTCCTCATTTCTCTTTTTTTTTTTTTTCCCATCCCACACACAAAGATTTGAAATCATCAAACCAATTTTAATGTCACTCATAAAACAACCCAAGAACATGAAAAATTTTCAAATGATAATCCAGTTTATTAAGGCACAAAAAAATTCCAAACCTTTCTGACCCTCTGTGAAAAAAGAACTTTTTGACTTCAATGAAATAATATATAATGTGAATAATGTTAATGTACATTATATATTCTGTCACTTTCTGAAAGGTAGTTCTGTCGTGTTTGTCATTTCTAGGGGGATAATGAGATAATGTTGCATATTTTGACTGGTGCTTTGGCTCCCGTGCTTGATGTTGTCACCATTGACAATATTTATTCACACACACAAACCAATATTTACTCAGGTGTTAGCGCATGATTGGACAGAACGCCGTCACGTTTTACATACAAATGTGAGTGCTAGCACGAGCTTGCTAGGCTAAATAATATTTGTTGCTTGGTCACAAGCCGTATCGAATTAAGAGTAGGTCAACATACCTCAAGCCCTTCTTGAATGGACAGCCCAAAAGTAATCTCTTGAGCATGTTGTTTTTCCTTTTAGTTTTTTTCCCCACCAATATTGCCACAGCAAGCCATTGTTGTTTTCACCATGGTAATAACTGATTACAGTTTCAGTCCAAGATGACACGTTTTCCAGCCCCGCCTCCCAAACAGTGTTTGATTCACAAGATAAACCAAAGTGATCGTAAAACATGGGATACGGCGATGTCGTAATTCAGTAAATGTCATATAGTGTTGCCACTGACCAAGATACAACAAGATTTGATGGAATTTTTATATAGTGCAATCATGAAAGATCAAATTTACCTTGGAGTTTGATCTAGGCATTACTGGCAACACATTAAGCCTAAAGACATATGTACATACAGGGTTATATACATATGTACTTGAGGCGCAAATTTTGTTTGTCCAAGTGGACGACATACGCAGTGAATAAGTCAGGCATGGAATCGATTAGAATAGAGGCCACAATTACGACTGCGACAACCGTAATTTATCCAAAAAAGGTGAATATTGCAGTTTATACAAAAGACGTTCGTCATTGACTGTACTTATGGCCTGTTTGTGCACTAAAAATGATCAAAATACAATCATGTAACATTCCCTTCTATAACGCTATTGATTAATTGTCAACTAAATGAGTATGCGCACGGTGTGATGCATGATAGGCAAAGTGCACTAGTAATTCATTCATTAAAAGCTCAAGTTCCCAGTCTTAATGACGGAGATTCTACAGCGTTTATCAGTGAGTGCAGCTACTGCTTGAGTGGGGGCACGTGCATATTTTAACCCCACACTCGCCATCACTTCATGAACCTCATCAAATGGAGCCAATTGGAAATGAAGATACTCTTGATGAACAATGACCTCAAACAATTAAATTCTGTTTTACCTTGACACTGAAGAGTATACATCCCTTATATAATGTGTCAAACTCAACGCCTGGGGGCCAGATTTGGCCTGCAACATCACTTTCTGTGGCCGGCAAAAAAGAAATCATGGTGTGTCTATTTTATGTTCCTTTCTGTTTTCAAAATTGGAATTTTTTTTTGCTTTTACTCTTTTTGAGTGATTTGAAACATTTTTGTATGGAAATTATTCCATTCCATTTCCCAGCCGCAGATAACACTTTTTCATAGAAAGACATTATTATGCATGTGTAGTAATTTTGCGGGCTTTAAATTCACTTTTTTGGGGTATCCAACTTAGCTTTTTGTTCATGCAAAGGGAGGTATGGAACAATTTCATTATGTGTGTCTTTTTTTTCCCCAATCCAATGCCAAGAAATGTCTTGAATCTTGAACAATGGATGTGAAAACATTTGCATTTCTGTAGTGGTGAAACATTTAGATTTCTAAAGTGGTTTGTCGTTTTTCTATGAAACACGCAGCTCTAAAATAAATGCTTCTAAAAACACAAATGTGACATCTGTAATATTTTCACCAATGATTATGCTCTGAGTTATCAAAATAATGAAGCATCAGACATCAACCTTGTGAATATTCTGTGAGGACGGCTATTTTATAGTATCTAACCGTACTGTATGGCATGTGACTGTCTGGTATCTGCTCAGTGGAAAAGGATATGACTGGCCACAGTGTCATCATCAGCAGGCTGAAGCTTTTCCATCATGCTCCAGGTGACCTCCTGCCACGTGAAGAGGTGTCCATTGAGGCATAAGGGCCTTGTTATTTTCCCAGCAGGCACCTCATTAGAGTCCCTATAACCTTTCACTATTGAACAGACCCTCGGTCGCCCGGTACTTTGAATACAGATAACCATTTGACTGACATTCGTTTGACCAAATGGGAGACATATGAGCTTGTTTTTTTTTAGTGTGTACTTAGCCAACCTTAGCTTTACCCTTAATGGATTGATCAGTCATCAGAAATGGTGTACCACTTTCACAAAATGAGTAAAACTGCCTTCATTCCAAGAAATACAGCTTTGTAAGCTGTGCTCAGAACTGACGTTTGTATTGTTATAATGAAACTACCGTGCAGATTGTTCTATGGTGAACTGAGCATGGCTGTATTATCTCCAGTTCTGTTCATCATGTCCTGCATGTCCTTGGTAGCTAGTTTGCATTTCATTAGCACAAAAACCATTTAAGTCTCATCAAGACAGGCCTAGGACCCAATGCGGCTGACCTTCATACAAAACAAACCCAGTGTTTGCCCACGGCTGCAACTGATTTTATCCATAATTGTTTTTCCCCTCTGTAGCCTTTACCCAACCTCATCATTTTAACGATATTACTGTCTTTATTTTGAGAGACAAGGAGTCACAACAAAGGGGTTGAAATTCTGGACTCTATCTGAAACAGCTTGTGCTACGGGCCATGAACAGCGGAGGTTAGAGGATCCCACCCCTCGACCCAGAGATCCACATAGATGTCGACCATCAACACAGCATCCCCTATTGACCAGCCAGTTAGCCATGACATTTTGTTGAACGAATAGAATGATAGCCATTAGCTCGTTCTTCGCATATTATGAACACAGTGAAGGGGAAAGTGGCTTGTTTTGGAACAGGACACACCTTTGCACACAGTTCAGGGTGGAGACGGGTCCATTTATCCAATGGCTTATTTTCAATTTCATGCTTTTCTGGTTCCATCAGAGAGTGTCAGCGGCTGACACGTCTCCAGCGCTAACTACCGCAGAGTCCACAGGATTTGTCGACTAAATCCCGAGTGTCATTCACACGTCATAAACACATTCAGAATCTTGCAAAATGAACTATGTACATAGTTGAAGTAGCAAAGTTGAACTCTGGTTAAAGAAAGAACATAATAATGATGTGGTATTCTTTAAAAGTCTTGTGCGCTTATTTTTGGAATAGTTGCTAGTGTAAGGCGCTCATTTAAATGCAAACAAGCTGATTCATTGCTTTTTCTCGGCTGATATATGCACCGTTAGGGAAGCACAACTAAGTAATTCACACCCTCGAGACATATACAGACTTCAAAAGGAAACCCTGATCAGCTCGACCACTTCCAAGAGAACTTAAATGAAACATAAGACAAAAGAAAATGCACACAACAGCAATAAACAACACATTTTTGGTTAAAAAAAAAAAAAAATAGCTTCTGTGCTGCAAAAAAAAACACTTCAAATGACCTCTCAAATCATTTCTCCCTGGATTTAAAACAGCCTTGTTTGGACAATAAAATCAAATATGGAAGCACATAATTAAAAGCTAAGCACCATAATTACGTGCTCTGTCCATGGCCTGACTTCGCTCTCCACAGTGCTCAGAGTCACTCTCACTTTGCAAGCTCAGGATGGAAATTGGCCTTGACCCCAGGCCAAACATTATGATTATTAGCCCAACAAATTTTATGAGGGAGGAACCCCCCCCCCCCCCCTTTCTAATTCAACCTCAATTAAACTTTCCTCATCTCTGGATACCCCGAGGCAAGCGTCTTCAGTTCATTACACCTCATCATCATTTCCATGTGCGGACACTTTATTTTGCTCACTTACTGTTTAAAGTTCAGTCTTTAAATCACGAGATATAGTTCCTGTGACGCTGGAGAAATACATCTTATTGTCATGTTTCATATTAAATGGGTGTCTGAAAGAAAAAAGGGGCGTTTCTTTTTTTTTTTTTTTAAATGTACTATTTACCACCTTTACTGATGTCATTGT